>NC_081565.1:71534201-71554000 GCF_022355385.1 Mustela nigripes | reverse complement strand
CACCTCCCATTGCAGCATCCTGTTCTCCCTGCAGATCCCTCTTCACCCCACCAGTGCTCTAACACTCTAGACCTGTCCTGAACATCACCTGAACTCTGATGCCACACACAGGGATATCCCACCCTGCCGAACCCTCCTTTACCCAGCCTGGGTTTCAGCACCCCATGGCAGGCGGCCAACAAGGACCTTCCTCCTCCTTATCCCAGTGGCACTGTGTCTGACTGTAGCAGGTTGTCCTTTCCCAGATAGCCTCCTTACACACCTTGGGCTCTGCCACCCTGCTCTGGAAAGCCCTTTTATACATTTGTCCTTCTCATTCTTCTTCTTGGGTCTCCTGCATAGGCCGCTGGAGCCACCCCCCCACATCGTAGCAGATGCCTGCCTTTTGTGAGCCGTCAGTATCTTTAAAGTTGTGTCGTTTAAAATGCGCAGGGAAAGGAAGAGGAAGACGTCGCCGTGCTTCTTGAGAAAGGAGAGAAACAAATGAAAAAAAAATCAATTTCTCACACTTTTCAATGATTTTAAGAGCTTGATTTCACAGAAAAGTTATAATCTAAAATACAAAAAAAAAAAAAATGTGAACATGTTACTTACACATTAAGGTTTTCAGGTGTAAAACCAAAGAACATACATCCAAAATCATGGCAAATAAAAACAAGGAGAGTATATTGTAAATAATGTGATAATTAAATACTGCATAAAATTATTATTATTATTATCTAATGCACTCTTACAAAACAATAAAAAAATGCCTCAGTGGCAAAACAGGCATACCTTATTAATGCAAATTCACTCATTTTAAAGTACAAACTACCAATAATCATGAAAGAAATGTTCAACCTCTCTAGCAAAAAAACTTAAAAAAAATAGTAGTAAGACCATTTTTCCTTTCAAAGTGACATATTGAAATGAGAAACAATTAGAATGGTTGGCAAATATAGATAGTCTAATGCACTGCTTGACAACATGTAAATTGAAAAAATATTTTTGAAGGAAAAATTTGTATCAAATATATTAAAAATATATATAACCTTTGAACTAGTAGCTATACTTCTAGGAATTAACCTTAGCAAATAATCAGATGTGGGCAAATACTTATGATGTGTTTATTTCAATATTATTTAATATGGGGATAAAAATACTATATGACGTGATATATAAATTTAATACAGGAATTTTTAAAAAACAGCCTTTGGTCCACAATAGGGAATTGGTTAAATGAACTATGCTACATAAACAGATGTAATATTAAGTAATAAAATAATTCTTGAAAATCATAAAATTACTTTATTACATGAAGAAAATACAGTACAAGATGATCAATAAAATACATGATTCTTTCTTCTAAAGATTTTATTTTTAAGTAATCTCTAAAAAAATAAAAAATAAAAAAATAAAATTTAAAAATTATAAAAATAAAATAAATTTTAAAAAATGAGTTTAAGTAATCTCTACACCCAACGTGGGGCTCACACTTAAAATTCTGAAATCAAGAGTCGCATGTTCTACTGATTGAGCCAACCAGGTGTCTCTAGAATATGACATTCTGTGCATATATGTGCATTTGTGCATTTTATGTTTGTATGCTGCCGGATCTACATGTTGATGTGGATATATTTAGAAGAAAATACACCAACATGTTAACTATGATTTGCTTATGGTTTATTTCTATTCCTTTTTTTTTTTTTTAAGATTTTATTTATTTATTTGACAGAAAAAGAGACAGTGAGAGAGGGAATACAAGCAGCTGGAGAGGGAGAAGCAGGCTCCCCACCGAGCAGGGAGCCTGACACGGGGCTTGATCCTAGGACCCTGGGATCATGACCCAGCCAAATGCAGATGCCCAACAACTGAGCCACCCAGGCATCCCTATTTCTGTTCCTTTCTTTACCAGATTTTCTACCATGAACATAAGTAATTACTGTATTACTTTCCTATTACTGCTTACATTGCTACAAACTTGGTGACTTAAAATAACGAATATATTCTCTTACTGTGGAAGTCAAAGTCCAGAACTGGTTTCATTGGCTAAAGCCAAGGTATCAGTAGGGTTCTAGTTCCACCTGTATTCTTTGGCTTGTGGCTATTTATATTCTTCTGTCTGTAAGGAACACCATTCCATCTCTGCTTCCATCCCCACATCACCTTCTCTGACTCACGACCCTCTTATTAGGATGATGTGAGGATGATTATGTCATTATGGACCAGGTTTATCTTCCAATCTGAACATCCTTGGTCCAATCAGATCTGCAGAGTTCGTTTTGTCACACATTCCCAGGTTCCTGGGATTAGGACAGAATACAGATGTATGTGGGGGTCACTTTTCAGCTCACCTCAATTATTTCTATTATTAAATTATTTATTACTGTAGAGATATATGCTTCACTCTGCCAATCCTTGAGGAGGAAATGTTTTTTTTTTTTAATGTTATGAGCATAATATATATTACTAGAAGATACAGGAGAAGAAGAGGAAAAGATACATTCTGAGGAGCTCAATATACATTTTGGAATTCCATAGGGGTGATTTAGAAGAACTAAGGACATAAATAGGCACTCGTGACTGAGGAGAGAAATTTGAGAACTCCAGCAAGTAAGTTCTAAAATAACCACTGGCCCCAAGAAGAAAACCATGAGGTCTGTAACTAGTGTCTCCCGTAGGCTGACCACAGGGATACTGACAGGACCTCTGATGATAATTGTTACTTAGTAATATAAGTCTACGTCCAACAAAACGATTTCTGAAACAGATCCTGAAAACCTACCATATGACCAGTAATACACTAAACACATAAAGACGTTTCCCACTCAAAAATATCAGAATACATTGTCTGCTAGCAAAAACTTATATATAGCAGTGTCCACAGCAACGTTATATATAACATTGAAAGCGGAAACAATCTCACTGCACAACCTTAGAGGAATTCACAAAAATTTACACATTATCATTATGTAGTGGGCTGTTGGAGAGCCCTAAAATCATAAATGTTATTATGTTATTCATCTGTTACTCACTGCATCAGAAAATGCTGTTATAGTATTAAGGAAGCATACTAGCTAGGTGCCAGAATTCATACATTATGATCTTAAACATGTAAAAAAAAAATTAAAAAGCTAAAGGGAGTAGAAGCAATATTAAAATATGTATGGTGGATCCTTAGGATGGTGGAGTTATGGGACTATTACTTGTTGGAGTTCCAATTCTGCCATTGTATATACTGTATTTTTATAATCAGAAAGGGGGAAAAAAACACAATAAAAAGTATTGAATCAGCTTCCCGTAAATATTGATTCAGTTATTGGTCTAAGGGAAGTTTTACTACCTGGGAAGCTTTCATTTCTCCACTGTGCAACAGTGCATGGGAGAAAAAAAAAAAACATGCCACCCTTTCCGATTAGGGGCCCTGGGCAGGAGGTGCATCATTAAATCCACTAAGTGGAGAATATCATCATTATCTGCCAGGTAACACGAAAAGCATAGAGACCTAGCAATTCTGGTTGTATTCTACTTTACAAACATTAAAAAACATCCACGCTCATCTCCCCAGTGGGAAATGCAGCCCTGAATAAAAGGGTTAGATCTGAAGAGAGATATATACAACAGATACTATCAAACAACAGAAAATAAAAGGACTATGTGTTACAAATCCTTTAGTCTAAAAAGATGCAGTGTAACACAGTATGTTTCCCTCCTCTGTACTATGATATTTATGGAGGTCGTCAATGCTTGCCATAAACAGTCTACATGCCAAACAGACTCACTCTTTTTTCTTTATTGAGTTTCATTAAAATTGGTATAGTAATTCATTGTGCATTCACTTGTTTTTAGTCCTTTTTGGATTGAACAGGACAACAATGCTTCGTGCTTGAGAATTCACAATAAAAATCGCGAAACCTCAAGCTATATCTGCTTATTCACAATTAAATAAATCAGTCTTTTAATCCTTTAATCTACTCTAGAAACTGAATAATTAAGCTAGAACAGGGATTGTTCCATCTGATTCAAAACATTTTGAGGTCAGAGTCTCAGAAGAGAGATTTTTCACATGTTTATTTGCTCTAATTCGCATAATTGGTATGTTAAAATGAACAAATTAGAAACAAGCAACCAGAGGGTGCTGGATTAGCAGGAGTCTTAAAAGCTTTGCAGCTTCTTCATATAATTATTGAGGAGGCATGTTTAATTAGTATAACACACATTAGTAGCAATTAAACATAGTCAAGGTCAAGAAATTAACCCTTTTACAATTTAAAGTTGGCATTTTAATTTTATAGTGCTCTCAGCACAACAGAAATGTTCATTTAGTTCAATGTAGTATTCTGATTCTGTTATAACATTAAAATCACTCTTTTTGATATTATTGTAATATACCAGTTTATAGGTAGGAAGATGAGATTTTAGTTTCTAGAGATATCTGTATAAGACTCTCATAAATGTGAAAGTTCAGTACTCAAAGGAATGAGGATGCACGTACAATTTCAAGTGACTGTGCTTTGCTAGCTGGACTCTTTCTGAGCCGAGTGAAAAATAGAATGGAAAGACTTACCTAGTTGCTCCATTTCCTAATCCCACATCTTGTACCTCAATTGAAAGGGGTTAAGAGCCCATTAAATTCTCTTCTTGGTCCATAAGCTTCTTTTCAGTACCTTTCCCAGGTTGCAAAGAAAATTTCCTGAAGGTTAGCCATTAAAGATTACTGTACTCCTGAAAATCCTTGACTTATGTCTTGAAACATGGGGTCATTTTAATTATCTATGGATGAAAGACAGTGGTTTGACTTCAACTGACTTTAGGTGTCTCTTATGATGTATAACATAGTAAGGTTTGGAAATACTGACTCGCTTATTACAGTGTGAGAAATGCTGCATTTTCTCTGCTTTTAGTTTTTCTTTCTACCCTGTGTAGTTGATGGCTATGGGTGCATCAATTCTAATCTCTATGGATAAAGAAATGAGAATAAAAAACAACCACAAATTTGAAAAGCAGGCTTATGGACATTATCCTTATAGTTTCCATAATGAAGGGACCTTCCCTTTAATTGAAGATGGCAAAATTCTTCTCAACAATTATTATAAGAACTAGGGGATAAAGAATGTGGTGAAGGTTGAAAGTACTTTGTGATCATTTATGTGCATGCTGTCTTTCATATTGAATGGTGATATCTGATTTATGATCTCGTTTTTTTTAAGATTTTACTTATTTGAGAGAGAGTGTATGTATACATATGTGCACATGCAGGAGGACCAGCAAAGGGAGAGGGAGAAGCAGGCTCTCCACAGAGCAGGGAGCCAGATATGGGGCTCAATTCCAGGACCATGATCTCATGACCTGAACTGAAGGCAAACGCTTAACCAACTGAGCCACCCAGCATCCCAATATCAAACTTTTTTTAAAGATAGTTTTCTGATGCAAGAGAGATTGCCGCCCTATTGATTACACATTTCTATTAATTTCATATGTAATATATTTAATAAAGGTGAATGTTTAATTTATTACTCACCTGTCCCATGTTACTTGTGATTAATACTTGGTGTTTTCTATAGTAGGGGAAAATTGAACAGTCAATGCAAGATGAGTTGGGTAAAAGCACAAGAACCAGAGAAGGATTTCTCACATGTGAGGCTGGATTCTGTCATTGGGATGAATTTACCAAAGCCCAGAATCTTTCCTTCAGATCTGGGGCTTGGTAACACAAAATTTTTAGGAGGCTGACTAAAATTTCTATTCTCAGGGAAAGACTCACACTAAACTATCAAACACGAATAATGCATGAAAACAGAATGTCAAGTTATGAATGTAATGATAAATTAAAAATAAATAAATTACAACATTCCATACATCTTTAAGCTATACTTCCTCTCCCTTTAGTCTGGCTTAATCTGGAGGTCAGAAGTAATCAGGATTCGTGAGCTTTTCTGTATGTGTATTATCTTCAACAGTATTTACAAAAACAAGAGCATGAAATCAGAAAAGAGCAAATCTGATGTTTAATGACCACATACTAATATAAACTGTAACCTAGCCATTCATTCACTCAATGAATATTTTTTTTTACATATGGATATTAGGTGCCAGGCTCTGTGCTGGTCTCCGGAGTAGCCTATAAAGAGCCAAAAGGATATCATCTTTCAGGAACATGGAGTAGAAGCAAAATCAGCAACAAAAATATGAACTTTCAAAGGATTAAGGTGACATAAACTGGATGCTAAGACAGAAAATAATATCCATTTGGGTATCTGCTTTTGAGTTCACTAAAATTTTCAATGAGGAGTTAGCATCCAGTCAGGGTGAGAAAGATATAAAGCAGCAAGCCATGTGAAAAGGAAGTGATAATCCTTCTAGGCCAGGAAATAAACCTAGAAGAGTTTTTGTGGCTAGAGGATGTCTTATGAGAGCAAGAGAGTCGTCCGTGATTCAAAGTAAATTTCACTTCCCTTTTATAAATCTAGGACTCCTCCACCACCTCCCAGTCACAGAAATGAACCTATCTCTATAGTTCCCCTTTAGTTCCATTCCATTACAGTCCTCCGTACATGTGCCCAGGAACAATTCTACTGACTTCCTTTCGCCCAGCTGCCATGATGCCACAGCCAGAGTTAGTAGAAAAAACTGGTGAGATCACTCGACGGGGGTTGGCTACCTTCCTCCAGTGACCATGGTTATAACCTCAGATCATGGTCACTAGGGAAGGGATCCTTTGCCCTGCGTGGCTCCATGCCTGGGATATAGGCTTTTTTTATTGCTCCACCTCAGTGCGGCTGAGACCAGACTACTCAATTTGAATGTGGCTTTACTGAAGCTTAGGGATAATGGAAGAGATTTCAAACTGTCACATAACTTCAGATTACCCTGCGTCCTCTTATAAGACCAATATTGGCCTGGATCCCAGCCTACCAATGTTCTTCAAGGAACAGTTTACCACTCAATAGCAGATCTGCTGCAGAACCTTCAAAGTCTTGAGGTTCAAGCCAAATTCCTTCCTAGCTCCAGGAGGGGAGCACATAGTGTCCCCAGTCATAACCTCAGGCCTAATTCCACAAGTCTTAATTCTCTATTCTAAGATTAATCTCATGTCAAGGTGATTAATAGCAGAAACATCTATTCAACAGAGATGTGGTCCAGCTTGATAGTCCTTATTAAGCCAGACAATCACAGAATAATCTTTTAAAACAGTTCCTAAAGCCTGTAGTTTTCAGGATTGTCAATTCTCATCTTTTATGTGATGATAGCCAAAATGACATAGCCAGAGACAGGAGAAAATTTGTTACAACAAACTAATTTAACCCTCACCTAGCCAATGCTTTGATGTGCACTGCCAACACTTACCTTTGAGTACACTACTCTTTCTACATTTTTATAGGTGACTAATTCTTGATTTTCTAGTGCCATCTTTCTTCATATAAACTCCTAAAATAAATTCACTGGTTAATCAGATTACAGTCAACACATACAGCATTGAGAGTCATTCTTTCACATTTAGGTAACTATGTCTCTCTCTACTCCATTTTTTAAATTAATTAACAAATTAATCTTAAAGATTTTATTTATTCATTTTTGACAGAGAGAAAAAAAGCAGAGTGAGAGGCAGGGGGAGAAGCAGACCTCCTCCTGAGCAGGGAGCCCAATGTGGGACTTAATCCCTTGACCCTGAGATCATGACCTGAGCCAAAAGCAGACGCTTAACCCACTGAGACACCCAGGCACCATCTTTGCTCCATTTTAAAAAATGTACTGATTCCATAGTTTAACTCTTAATTACCTCTCCTTTTCAAGTTCTTGGGAGATACTCCATTATTGTTGCCATGTAAGAACATCATCTTTCCTTCATAGAAGCAAAAAAGCCAAATACCTACAGAGAGTTTCTTGACTGAACAGTAATATGAATCTTCTTACCTTTAAGAGAAAGAGGCCCAGGAATCAAGAGACTTAGGCACCAGCACCCCCACCCTTCACACTGTTTTATAATTTCCTAAAAAAGGGTATTGGACTAAATGGTTTTAATTAACCATACATCCTGCTCCACAAATCTAAAAACCTACAAGATAATATTTTTAGTCTTCAAGTATCCATTTGCAATAATTTGGAAAAAATCTGCATGGCAGGAAAATTATACTGTTTACTGAGTTTTTGCATTAGTAGCCTCAGATTTTGTGGTTTAGTGTTATAGAAAGGATCAAATCATACTTCTTTTACTCATTGCATGTGATGTCATGTTTGGAAAATCCAAGAAATCTCTGAAACCTGGAGACCAGGAATCTACGTAGTAAATAATAACACAATGAGTGACTCCTAGAACTTTTGGTAGTAGTTCCTGAGGGCAAAGGACAGTAGCCACAGGAATTGTCAGTCATGATTTGGAGCTTTAATTTCAGAAATTCTAGATGCATACATTTGGGAGGGACCTTAGAAATGTGGATGGATGGCCAGAGAAGATCTTTCGTTCCTGAACAATGAGGACTCGCTAATAATTTATGATTTTTCTGGAAGTTACCTGAGGTTCATTTGGCAAAACAGTTGCTGGTCTTTTCTCTAAACAAGGTGAAGCTGTAACTTTTAAAAATTTCTTCGATTTTTTTCAGTTTGTTCCAAAACTCTTTGACCCTACAAACCTCTCTTAACTTGAAATTCCTCAAAATAACTGTAGTTCACGCTTGGAGTTGAAGCTCCCTGAAAGCTTGACCTGCATACTCTATCTTGCTGGGCTTTCAAAAGCTCCTAGAAACCCCAAAGTATTGAACAACTGAATATCATGTGGTTCTGGGTATGGAGAGATGCTCTATTACTTATCAGCCCTGTGGTGAAGCTTAAACAAGTGGTGAAACTTGTCTAAAGCCTTAGCTTCCTCATCTCTAAAGTCAGGAAGTTAGCACCAGTGTGTATAATATTATTATAAGAACTAGGTGAGTGGATGTTTGGTGACTACAGTAAACATTTAATAATAGAAACAGCAACTTGTTCTCTATCCTTTAGGATGGTCTTGAAAGTGTGTAATCAATCAAACTGACACCTCTGTGGGATGATAAGATCCTTGGATAACAAAAAATCAATTCCCAGCTGGTTAATTCTTATTTTTTTTTTCTTCCATACTTCTACTTTGGGAGAAGAGTAAAGAGATTTGGAAGGAAGCAGGCATAAGCCACAAGAACATTATCCTCCAGGAGCTGGTTGCCTTTGGCCGGGTGTTCTGTGTACTGGGAAGATGGGATCGAGAATCCTGCGATGCTGCTGTCACTCTGATGTTGGGGCATCAGCTAGCAGGAATTATCCTCTCTTAAGTGTGTAGCTCTGCTTTCCTTTATTTTTATTTTTCTTCTCTCTCTTCTCTCTTTTTAATGGTCAAACTCTTTCTTTTGTTCTGGGTCTTTTTTTTTTTTTTCTCTAGAGCTTACTAAATAAGATACGGATTTGCACATCCGAATGGATTCATTCAAATTCCTGCCCTGCTCCTTGCCCAGTAGTTATTCAACTTTTCTGTAGATCAGTGTGCTCATCTGATATATAGAATATTAAAATATCTAATAATACATGTGAAATAATAGCATATTATAATGAAAATATAATAAAAATATATACATATATAATAAAAATAATATTTATCCACAAATATTGCAGTGCTCAAATATGAATATTCCAGTCATTCAGTGAACTCAAGGCAGTCTTGTTCTACTTTCTCTGTGCTCCCCAGTTTTCTTCTTTAATTCCCTTTTTTTCTTCTTTACTTCCTTACCTCTCTCTGCCTCTCTTCCTATCTTTAATTGCCTCTTTCTCCACCACCGCCCCCGAATCATCTGCTTTAAAGATCTCCTCTAGGAAGATTTTTCTTGATTCTACAGGCAAGATTTAATATGAATGCTCCCTCTTTATTCTCCCATAGTATTCTGTGAATACCTTTATCTTAGCACTTCTCTTACTTTGATGAAAATTTCTATTTATACATGTCTTTGAAACATATACTGCAAACTACTTGAGGGTGATGGTCATGGCCATTGTTGGCACATCTTAAATGTGTGTCATGGTAATTTTTGAGTGTCATCTGCCTTCTCCTCCCCTCCCCCTTACTTTCTTCTCCTACCTTGTCTCATTTTCCTACTTTCCCTTTGGCTTTTATATTCTTGCTTTCTCTCTCCCATTGTATCTGTCATTCTTGATTTATCCCCTTTCTGATTCCACTATTACGGCCAAGGAAAATCATCTTCAGTACCCCTGCGGTCTCCAGTTTCCTTGCCCCCTTTGCTGCTACTCACAAGTTCTTAGGAAATATTCTTGGTTTTCTTCTTCATTTCCTAGCATACCCACTTACTTCATGATCATTTCAGAACATTTGAGTGGTAGTTGGGATTTTTTTTTAAAGATTTTATTTATTTATAAAAGAGAGATCACAAGTAGGCAGAGAGGCAGGCAGAGAGAGAAGGGGGAAGCAGGCCCCCCACTGAGCAAAGAGCCTGATGCGGGGCTCGATCCCAGGACCCTGAGATCATGATCCGAGCTGAAGGCAGAGGCCCAACCCACTGAACCACCCAGTGCCCCAGGATTTTTTTTTTAAAGATGATTTTAGTTAGGATTATTTTTTTGCAGGCATACGCCTCCCCCCCCCCCACTCAGTTTTGCTACACTTAAATCTAGAAGTACTCTAACTCTCTGATCCTCCTTACCCCCATATCCAGGCAAAAACACTTGCAAAAACTTAGTCATTTTTAATACTTGAATTTGTCAAAATGAATGAGAAATAATTCTGCTCAAGGTCACTGAAGAATAGAGATACTGTAGGTAGCAATTTAGTCCAACTTTATACTGGACTCCAAGTTGGGTTGGTTGGTGCTAAGTAGCCATTAACTCACTTGAACATGCCTTAGAACAAACTGACATATTAATCCTATAGCAACAGTTTCATCATTTCCCTATGTAGCTGACAAACTGTATTCAACTAACTTCGTTATTTAAAGTTAACCTATTTAAATAACATGAGTGATGGTTTCCCTTTGTCTATAAATCAGGAGTTTCTAAAGGAGTGTTTCCCCTTGAAATAACTCCTGACTGCTACCTCTCTTAGTCACTACAAAAGGAAAGGATGAATAAGGAACATACTTACTGTGTATCGGTGGAACTATTTTCCTGGTATCCTACAAGATCTCAGAATTCTTAATCTAAAAGATAGATCTGCTAATACCTTATTTCCTTACCTTTTGTCAATATAAACTACCCAATCTATGAGGGTCTCAGTTTCCTCACCTGAGATATGAGGTGAATAAATTGGCTAATATCTGGGACCATTCCAACTTCAATATTCCCCAGATATGAGAGCTAAGCCAAACACAATGACTTGTTTAATAATTAAACTGGTCCTGTCAGAGATCAAACATTCATATCCATATATATTGCAGCACGTAGACTTTTTACAGTCCCCAAAGTAACATAATACCTTCACACATAATTAAGGTCACTGTGGTACGGTTTTAGGATTTTCCTTTTTCTTAGACAGGGCATGTAAATCAATGGGTTTTTTAAATCTGCCTTTTTAGTAATACAGGCCTTTCCTTATCTCTTGAATCTAGAAAATGGGTAGGGTTTTAGCAAGTGGAGCTTAGGTAGGGCCTTCCATGTGTCGGGGACAAGGCAAGGAAAGGCAGAGTGAGGGATGGATTAGGAAAGGCAGAGTGAGGGATGGATTTGGAGAATGTGGTACGTGGCATGTTATTTTACATGTGGTATGTGGATTGGGGAATGTGGCATGTGATTTTACATGGTAAGAGTATTTCACAATCTCTCTCCTGCAGAACCCTGGCTTGAAATGATATGAATGTAGTTCTGAGGCAAAAGCATTTGGGAAAAGCTTACACATTGTTGCACTAGACCCTGAGAAGTTTTGAATGAAAGGACTGATTTGACTTTCTCCTTAACTCAGTCTTACTCAAGTTTACCTGACAAATGAACCCTTTCTCTCAGAGCAAACCCCAGTTGACTAACAGAACTATGTTTTGTGGGGGGCCAGTTTGAGAAATGTTGGCACAAGAACATATAAGGTATTTCCCTGTTGAGACGGTCATATAACTTCTTCCCTCATAATACTTCACTATTTAATGCCCTAACATTGGTCACTTTGCAGGAATCAGGTTTTAGCCTTAGGCTTTTCTTTGACTCATTGTGCCACTTAAGAAGCTCAAGAATTCTGGTGGCTTCATCTCTCACCAGAGATGTTACCAGTTACTGAGAGCTCTGAAGCATGTTTCGTGGCTCTAGGCACTGACCACTCATTTCCTCGTGACTCCTTTCCTCTGACTTCAAACTTCTTGTGAATATGAGCTAACTGTTGTCTCCACCTCTAGTGTCAAAACCAACTACCTCTCATGTTCACTGTCTTATGGTTATAAGACACAGTATTAAGTTTAAGGTAACATGTGTTAAAACATAGCTCAGGGATTGACACGTAGCATATGCAAATCAAATTATATTTCCTTTTCTTTGTTCAAAGGTGTCCAAAAACTGCCAAAGTTCTTAAAGTAGAGTCATCCAATTTATCCAGTTCACCCAACCATGTAAAGTTGATCTTTTTTCTTACCTGTATGCCTGCTTATTTCCAATCATGACATTCTATTCCACAGTGAGGACTTGTAGGTTATTACCAGATTAATACCTTGGCTATTCCTTGACCAAAGTTTTCCTCATTCAACTGACAGCCTCATTATCCTCATGGATTTTTAAAGGTATAAATAGAAATAATAAACACCAATTGCACTGATCATAAATTAATTTTTATATTTTTATACACCCATGTATTTGACACCAGATCAAGGTATGGCTAGCACTCTGTCACCTCTTCTCACTCTGTATTCCTCAGAAGTACCCTATACTGACCTCTCTCACCATATACCATTTACATGGAAATACATTGCATGTATTCTCTTGTGTCTGGTATCTTGGCACATATTAAGTATATCAGTAGTTTATTTCTTTTATCAAATCCCCCTAATTATTTAAAACTGAACATACAGTGTCAAGGCACCACTGATTTCTAAATATTATTACATTAACTATACCCTCAGGGGCTTTCCATGGTCTCTGTCTTTTTACTTACTTCCTATCCAATCTAATTCTCTCTTATGTAACCAAACATTGCCAGTCTTGCTGCCACAATTCCCCAACACACACCACTGCCCTGGTCAGCCATCTTGGCTCCTTGCTCCGTAAACCATCTGTGCTCATTCCTGACACCACTTGATCCCTGTCTTGAAGGCCTTTTGTTCTCCATCCTATGTTTCTGTTTAAGACTCATCTCAGACCCTATTCTTCCTAAGGAGACTTCTCAGAAATCAGTGCTTTTTAAAAAATTCTTCTTTAACAAACTCCTGTAGCAAGTGCAGTCTGCACCCCCTGATCTGGTAATTAATTACCCACTGTTCCCATTGATAAATGTTTGCTTTACATATGTGTTATTATTGTTTACAAAAGCAGATTATAATGGCTTGATCCAGAAACAATGCTGTTTTCTTTTTCAGTGCAAGTGTCTGTAATACTAAATTAAATGAAGCTGCTTTCCCCCCACTTCTCATTCACCCCCAGCACTTGTCAAATATAAAGCACATATAGAACTCATTGGCAAATAAGTTTTCCAGTCCTTGTTTCTGGGTCCTAGGTCAAAGCTGTACTTCTGTAGTGCTAATGGCTACTCTCATAATTGTCACATAACTCAGGAATTAGCTAAATCATTACAAATTTAGAAACAAAGAAGATATTATAAGAAAACCAGATGGATATCACAAGCTTAAGCCCAAGGGAGAGGTGTTATGTGAGTCATAGGTCAATGGTGCTCATACTTACTGATTTGTTCCTCCAATTTTCCATTGTAATTAAGAAAGGAATATGTAAATATATTATTAATATTTAACAGTGTTGATAAAAAGGGAAAGAGGAGAGAGGGAGGGAGAAACTAATTTGAGGGCTTTGTGGAATTTATGAACAATTATGTTTGGAAGGGGAAAAAGAAGAAACAAGGGCCACCAGCCCACAAATGAGCTCAGAGAGAGACAGAAAAGCTCATCTGGTATGCAAGTGGAAAGGCTTGTCCTATAGAATCTTAGAAAACCTCCACATCCTAAGCAGTGTTGACTGAAGGTAAATTAAAGGGTCTTGGGAAAT
The DNA here is from genome assembly GCF_022355385.1 of Mustela nigripes. NCBI lineage: Eukaryota > Metazoa > Chordata > Mammalia > Carnivora > Mustelidae > Mustela > Mustela nigripes. The sequence goes on along the minus strand of NC_081565.1, from coordinate 71,539,867 downwards.
GCTGCAAAAGCCTCACACAGAAAAAGTTGTCATGGTGTCCATCGTCCAGTTCCTCTTGATATGCAGACATGTATTGTCACATGGGTTTCTTATTTGGGGAATTGGGTCAACTCAAAAAAGGCCAACTTAGACTACCAGAGTAAACCAAGAGAAGAAAAATAAACTGACTCACCAGTAGGTTTTCCCCAGTATACTTAGCCTCCCTGATAACACATTACCTGCTTCCTACAGATAACACAGGGACTAGATAGAACAATCAGGTAAACAGGTCCCTAGAGAAATTGAATTAATAGAGAAAAATTTTTTAAAAAACCACTTTAAACATAAAACTCTAAATTTTGTTCCCAGGAAGAATTGAGGTGAGTGTATTCAATAATACAATAAGATGAGATGAGAACCGACAATATTTAGCAAAGCTGGATCAAGTAAGAGAACATCTGTTTGCAGGCATCAGAATGTTAAAGAAAAGCAAAAGATGTATGGGCCAAATTCTGGAAAGAAGGGAAACCCCGGCAGAACTTGCTATTGTGCACAGCCTTTCCTCCGGGGGCATTTGCTGATTCAAAGCTTACAGCCTTGGGAGAGTAGGAGCAAGATGGCAGAGGAATAGGAGACCTAGATGTCATGAGGTGCCAGGAGTTCAGCTAGATATATAGTTATCAAACCATTCTGAACACCTGCAAACGAAGCAGAAGATTGAAGAGAAGAAGAGCAGCAATTCTAGGAACATAAAAACGACCACTTTCTGGAAGGTAAGATGTGTAGAGAAGTGAACCTGAGGTGATACGATACCTCGGAAGAGAGACCGCAGGAGGAGGGGCCGGATTCCGGCAAGCAGTAGAGCAACGGAGCACAAAATGGGAACTTTTAGAAGTCTGCCCCACTGAGGGACATCGTTCCAGAGGCTAAGTGGGGGATGGCGCCCTCACAGGGGCAGTGTGGTCTCAGGACCTGAGGGGTCACAGAAAGACCAGGGGTGTCTGAGTGTGGCAGAACTCCCAGGTATCAGAGAGGGGAAGCCGGCAGCAGAGACTGAACCGAGTAGTGAGCTCTCAGCTTGGGATTACCTTAAACTGTGATCCATGGCAGGGTTGGGCCTCCTCTGGGAGAAGTGGCGTGGAGTGCTCTGCAGGAATTGGCTGGGTTTGGAGACTCCAAAGAAAGCCATGCACCAGAGATAGAAATGCTTGGTCACAGGCCCGGTGAGCTTGGAGTGCAGCCAGAGACCAAGGAGAAGGGAGTGATTGACTGCTTTTCTCCGAGGGCACACTGAGGAGTGGGGCCCTGAGTTCTCAGCTCCTCCGGGCCAGAGATTGGGAGGCCACCATTTTCATTCTTCTCCTCCAAAGCTGTATGGAAAGCGTTCAGGGAACAAAAGCTCCCAAGAGAGTGAACCCAAGCAGATTGAAGAACAAATATCGTGAAAATGTCAATGCTACCTAAAGCAATCTACATATTTAATGTAATCCCTACCAAAATATCATCAACTTTTTTTCAAAGAAATGGAACAAATAATCTATATGGAATCATATATATCTATATGGAACCAGAAAAGACCCTGAATATCAAGAGGAATGTTGAAAAAGAAAACCAAAGTTGAGGCATCACAATTCCAGACTTCAAGCTCTATTACAAAGCTGTCATCATCAAGACAGTATGGTACTGGCACAAAAACAGACACAGAGATCACTGGAACAAATAGAGAACCCAGAAATGGACCCTCAACTCTATGGTCAACTAATCTTTGACAAAGCAGGAAAGAGTGTCCAATGGAAAAAAGACAGTCTCTTCAACAAATGGTGTTGGGAAAATTGGAATAGCCATGTGCAGAAGAATGAAACTGGACCATTTCCTTACACTACACACAAATAAGTGGATGAAAGGTCACCTAAATAGATCAGCCTTCACAAAGAATACGAGCTTTGAATGAGCTTAAACAGAATGGAGTAAGGTCATCAGTTTTTGTAATAACTGTTTGCCATGAGCAAAAGTCAATCTTCTTAAGGAAAAGGTAACAACTGGAATGTAAGAGTATCTTGAGTATCTCTATAGTTTTCTAAAATTGAGCCCAGTATTTTTTATATATATATATGTGTGTGTATAATTATATATTCATATATTATATATATAATTTATAAATAATATTTATAAAATTCTCATTTATATAATAAATTATGTAAATTACATATTATATAAAATATATAAATACTTAAATATATTTCACATTCATGTTCCATATGAATTCATATCCATATTATGTACACGCTTATATTTCATGTATAAAATATATAAATTATATAAATAAGCTATATATAAAATAAAATATAATGATTTATATGGTATATGTGATTTATATATATACTTATATATATTATAATATAATATTTAAACACACACAAACACATATATATATATATATATCAGGGAAAAAACTGAATGATCAAAAACTAAGGAAAAATACAAACTTCACACAGCAGGATGAAATATTGCACATACTAGATATATATGATTTTTTTAATGTTTTTATTTAAATTCTAGTTAGTTAACATACAGTGTACTATTAGTTTCAGGTATAGAATTTAGTGATTCATCACTTACAACATCCAGTGCTCATCACCCCAAGTGCAGTCCTTAATCTCCACTACCTATTTAACTCATCTCCCTATCCACCTCCCCTCTAGTAATTTTGTTCTCTATGGTTAAGAGTCTGTTTCTTGATTTGCCTCTTTTTCTCACCCTAAGTTCATTGTTTTCTTTCTTAAACTCTACAGATGAGTGAAATCATATGGTATTTCTTTCTTTGACTGACTGACTTCTCCTGGCATAGTACTCTTGAGCTCCATCTACATCATTGCAAATGGCAAGATTTCATTCTTTTTGGTGGCTGAGTAATATTCTTTTGTATATATATACTACATCTTTATTTGTTCATCAGTTGATGTACATGTGGCCTCTTTCCATAATTTGGCTATTATTGATAATACTGCTGTAAACATCAGGGTGCATACATGTCTTTGAGTTAGGATTTTTTTCTCTTTTGGGAAAATACCTAGTAGTGGATTGCTGGGTAGTAGGGTAGCTCTATTTTTAACTTTTTGAGAAACCTCCATACTGTTTTCCAGTATGGCTATAGCAGTTTGCATCCCCATCAGCCATGCAAGACAGCTCCTCTTTCTCCACATCCTTGCCAATGCCTGTTGTTTCCTGTATTAAGTTTAGCCATTTTGACTGGTGTGAGGTGGTATCTCATTGTAGTTTTGATTTGTATGTCCCTTATGATGAGTGATGTTAAATATTTTTCATGTGTCTATTAGCAATATGTATGTCATCTTTGGAAAAATGTCTATTCATGTCTTCTGCCCATTTTTTAAGTCGATTGTTTGTTTTTTGGGTGCTGAGTTTGATAAGTTCTTTACATAAATTGGACACTAACCCTTTATCAGATATGTCATTTGCAAATACCTTCTCCTATTCTGTAGGTTGCCTTTTAGTTTTGTTTATTGTTTCCTTTGCTGTGCAGAACGTTTTTATTTTGATGAAGTCCTAAGAGTTTATTTTGCCTTTGTTTCCCTTGCCTCAGGAGACATATCTAGCAAGAAGTTGCTATGGCTGATGTCAAAGAGGTTACTGCCTGTCAGATTCTGATGCTTTCCTTAATCCATTTAGGTCTTTAATCCATTTTGAATTTATGTTTGTATACGGTGCAGGAACATGGTTTAGTTTCATTCAGTTGTATGTGTTAGTCCAGTTTTCCCAACACCATTTGTTGAAGAAACTATCTATTTTTCCTTGGGTATTCTTTCCTGCTTTGTCAAAGACTATATGGTTATTGGTTTATTTGGCTTTTTGTGCCAGTGCCATACTGTCTTGATGGTTATAGCTTTGTAATTTAGCTTGAGGTCTGGATTTTGATGCCTCCAGTTTTGCCTTTCTTTTTCAAGATTGCTTTGGCCAGTCTTTTGTGGTTCCATACAAATTTGGGGATTGTTCTAGCTCCTATGAAAACTGCTCTTGGTATTTTGATAAGGATTGCATTAAGTATATAAATTGCTTTGGATAATTTAGACATTTTAACAATGTTTGTTCTTCCAATCCATGAGCATGGGATGTTTTTCCACTTCTTTGGGTCATCTTCAATTTCTTTTATCATTGTTTTATAGTTTTCAGAGTTCAGATCTTTTACCTCTTTGTTTCGGTTTCTTCCTAAATATCTTATGGTTTTTGGTGCAATTTTAAATGGGATTAATTCCTTCTTTTCTCTTTCTGCTGCTTTATTTTTGATGTATAGAAATGCAACATAGTTTCATACATTGATTTTGTATCTTGTGACTTTACTGAATTCATTTATAAGTTCTAGCAAATTTTTGGTGAAGTCTTTGGGTTTTCATTTCTTTTGGGGGGAGGGTTCTATATAGAGTATTAATTCATTTGCAAATAGTGGAAGTTTGACTTCATACTTGTCAATTTAGATATATTTTATTTCATTTTGTTGACTGATTGCTCTGGCTAGGACTTCCATTACTATGTTCAGTAACAGGGGTGAGAGTGGACTTCCTGTCTTATTCCTAACCTTACAGGAAAAACGCTCAGTTTTTCTCCATTAAGAATGATATTACCTTGGGTTTTTCATAAATGGCCTTTATTATGTTAAGGTATGTTCCCTCTAAACCTATTTTGTTGAGGGATTTTTAATCATGAATGGACATTGTGTTTTGTCAAATGCTTTTCTGCATCTATTAAAAGGATCATATATGGTTCTTATCCTTTTCTTAATGTTGATTGATTTGCAAATTTTGAGCCACCTTTGCAGTCCAGGAATGAACACCATTTTATTGTGGTAAATGATAATTCTAATGTATTGTTGATTCAATTTGCTAGTATTATATTGGGAATTTTTGAATCTATGTTCATCAGGGTTATAGGTCTTATAGTTCTCTATTTTATTTTATTTTAAATATTTTACTTATTTATTTGACAGAGAAAGAGAATGAGCACAAGCAGGGGGTGCAGCAGGCAGAGTGAGAGGGAGAAGCAGGCTCCCTGCAGAGCATGGCTCAATTCCAGGACAGAGGCCCACCAACTGAGACAGCCAGGTACCCCATGTAGTTCTCTGTATTAGTGCTTTGTCTGGTTTTCTTATCAGAGTAATGCGGGCCTCATACAATGAATTTGGAAGTTTTCCTTCCATTTCTATTTTTTTGGAATAGTTTGAGAGACTAGGTATTAACTCTTCTTTAAATGTTTGGTTGAATTTCCTCATGAAGCCATCTGGCCCTGGACTTTTGTTTATTGGGAGGTTTTTGATTACTGAATCAATTTCTTTGCTGGTTATAGATATGTTCAAGTTTTCTATTTCTTCCTGTTTCAGTTTTGGTAGTTTATATGTTTCTAGGAATTTATCCATTTCTTCCAGGTTGTTCAATTTGTTGGTATATAATTTTTCATAGCATTCTCTTATAATTTGTATTTCTGTCATGTTGGTTGTGATCTCTCATCTCTCATTTCTGATTTTATTTACTTGGGTCCTTTCCTTTTTATTTTGATAAGTCTAGGTAGGAATCTATCAATTTTATCAGGAATTTTTTTTAATTTTTTATTTTTTATAAACATATATTTTTATCCCCAGGGGTACAGGTCTGTGAATCACCAGGTTTACACACTTCACA
>NC_081565.1:71527723-71531201 GCF_022355385.1 Mustela nigripes | reverse complement strand
CTAGCTGAAGTAGTCTCAGCCTGCTACTTCTCCGCCATCTTGACTCCTCCTTATCAGGTATTTTTTTTCAAAGAATGTTCTATTGCTTTTTTAATTTCTGTATCTTTTATTTCTGCCCTAATCTTTATTATTTCCCTTATTCAGCTGGCTATAGGTTTTGTTTGTTGTTATTTTTCTAACCCCTTTAGGTGTAAGGTTAGGTTGTTTATTTGAGATTTTTCCTGTTTCTTGAGGTAGGCTTGTATTGCTGTATACTTTCCTCTTACGACTGCTTTTGCTGCATCTCAAAGGTTTTGGACCATTATGTTTCCATTTTCATTTGTTTCCACATATTTTTTCATTTCTTCTTTGATTTTCAGGTTGACCCATTCATTGTTTAGTAACATGTTGTTTAACCCCATGTAACTGTGGTATTCCCACGTTTTTTCTTATACTTAACTTCAAGTTTCACAGCATTATGGTCAGAAAATATGCATGACATAATCTCAGTCCTCTTGTATTTGTTGAGGCCTGATTTGTGACCTGCCATGTAGTCCATTCTGGAGAGTGACTCACGTGCCACTGAAAAGAACATGTATTCTGCTGCTTTGGGATGGAATGTTCTGAATATATATATTAAGTCCATCTGGTCCGGTGTGTCATTCAAAGCTTTTGTTTCCTTATGGATTTTCTGCCTAGATGATCTGTCTATTGATGTAAGTAGTGTATAAAAGTCCCCTACTGTTATTGTATTATTATCAATTATTCCTTTATGTTTTTATTGTTTTATATATTTAGATGCTTCCATATTGGAGGCATAAATATTTATATTCGTTAAATATTCTTTTTACTTAAGATTTTATTAATTTATTTGACAGAGACAGTGGGGGAAGGAACACAAATGAGGAGTTGGAGAGGGAGAAGCAGGCCTCCTGCCGAGCAGGGACCCTGATGTGGGGCTCGATCCCAGGAACCTGGGATCATGACCTGTGCCAAAGGCAGACACTTAATGACTGAGCTACCCAGATGCTCTGATTTGTTAGATATTCTTGTTGGATAGTCCCCTTTATTATGATATAGTGCCTTCTTCATCTTTTATTACAGTCTTTGATTTAAATTCTAGTTTGTCTAAGTATTGCTACTGGCTTTCTTTCGATGTCTGTTTACATGATAAATGTTTCTCCATCCCCTCACTTTCAATCTTCAGGTGTCTTTGGGTCTAAAATGAGTCTTTTGTAGGCAGTGTATAGATGGGTCTTATTTTTTAATTCCTTCTGACACTCCGTGTCTTTTCATTGAAGCATTCAGTCCATTTTCATTCAGAGAAATTATTGATAGGTATGCATTCAGTGCCATTTTATTACTTGTTTGGTCATTGTTTCTGGAGGGTTTTTTTCTGTTCCTTTCTAGTCTTTGTCATTTTTGGTCTTTCCTCTCCACTCAAACAGTTAGTTCCCTTTAATATTTCTTGCAGGGCTGGTTTAGTGGTCATGAACTCTTTTAGTTTTTGTTTGTTCTGAATTCTAAATGATAGTTTTGCTGGATAGAATATTCCTGGCTGCATATTATCCCCATTCAGCATGTTGGATATATCATGCCACTCCCTTTTGGCTTGACAAGTTTCTCTTGAGAGATCTGCAGCTAGCCATATGGGTCTTCCCTTGTAAGTTAAACTTCTTTTGTCTTGCTTTTTAAAGGATTTTTACTTTATTGCCATATTTTGCAAATTTAATTACAATACCTCTTGGTGTTGACCTGCTTTTATTGATTTTGATGGGAATTCTTTGTGTCTCCTGGATCTGGACATCTCTTTCTTTCTCCAGATTAGAGAAGTTTTCGCCTACAATCTCCTCAAATAAATTTACTGCTGCCTTTTCTCTCTTCTTCTTCTTCTTCTGGGACTCTTGTGTTATAAATGTTATTAAGTTTGATAGGGTCACTAAGTTCTCTAAGTCTATTCTCATGGTCCCCAATTCTCTCTCTTTTGTTCAGCTTCATTATTTTCCATTATTTTATCTCCTATATCTCTTATTTGTTCTTCCATTTCTTCCATTCTTGTGGACATTCCACCCAGTCAGTTTCAAATCTCAGTTATTGCATTTTTAAATTTCTGATTGATTGTTTTTTAATTTTATTATCTCTGTGGTAAGGGCCCCCATAGAGTCTTCATTCTTTTCTCAAACCCAGTGAGTATCTTTATGATTTTAGCTTTAAATTCTCCACCAGTCATATTATGCATATCTGCTTTGATTAGATCTCTGTCTCTGACCTTATCTTGTTCTTTCTTCTGTGATGAATTCCTCTATCTTGGTGTTTTGTCTAAGTCTCTGTCTTCTCTGTGTTAGAAAAACTGCTTGTGTTTCCTGTTCTAGACAGTTACGCCTTTATGAAGAAGAGGTCATACAGTGTCCAGAGCCTAGTGCTTCAGGGAGTGTCTCTGATGTGTGCTATATACACTCTGTTGCAATGTTTTAGTTGCTCTGTCCTTCAGGCCAGTCATCTTTAGAGGTTTTCCTTGCCTAGAGTAGACAGTGTTTGGTCCTTAGCCAGAGTGTGGTGAGTTCTAATGAGGTGTGCTCTGGTCTGCTTCTTAAGTGAGACCTGATGCTACTTCTACTAGAACTGAAACCTTGTAGAACTTCCTGGCCTGGGCTGGAGTTGTGGTGTGTGTGTGTGGAGGGGGGGGGGGTTCTGTTGGACTTTTGTTGAAGGGGCCCACTGTGCTGATCGTTAGGCCCACTTGCCAGAGAAAAGCAGTGTCAGCAAGGAGCAGGAGGTCAGGATTTCATGTAAGCAGGTTAGGCAGCCAGTGTTGATGCTGTGCTGTTTATGGAAGCTGTTTTGTGCTGAGGAGGGCATGGGGTGGGTGGAGGATGGGTGTGCCTCCAGGTTCCTTTGTCCCCAGAGAGGCACCTCTGCAAATGCCAACCCCCACAGACACATTCCAAGAAGAGTGAACAGTTTCTCCCTTATAAGTCTTAGTCATTTCTCAGATCTTACTGTCTGCCCCAGAGTTGTATGTCTGCTTTCTTTACAGGAGTAAGGTGTTACCCTAAAGACACTATTCCAGTCAAGCACTCTTACCTTTAAAACTCCAGTCTTTGAGCCCCACTGGTTGTGAAAATTCATAAAAATCAGCTCCTCTTGTTTTCCCAGCCAATGGTTTCAGGGGAGTGTTCTGCATGTGCTTTATCCTATATACTTCCCTTCTCGCCTTTTTCTATGAGTAGAGCTTCTTCCTCTCTGTAGCACCTGCAATCCATTGCTCCCCCAAACCACATCTCCACACTTCCCATCTTCTTCCATGTGACCTCTCCTTTCCTGTAGTTGTGCAGTTTGTTCTGTCAGTACTCAGGTCAATTTTATGGATATTAAGAATGATTTGCTAGTTATCTAGTTGTGCTCTAGGGATGAGATGAGCATGGGGTCCTCCTACCATGCCACCATCTTCAATCCCCTTCTCCCAAAAATCTGAATATATATTATTTAATTTTTTAAA
>NC_081565.1:71507324-71524723 GCF_022355385.1 Mustela nigripes | reverse complement strand
ATCCCCTTCTCCCAAAAATCTGAATATATATTATTTAATTTTTTAAAAAAGCACATGGCTAGTAAGCATATGAAAATATGCTAACCAACTTGTATTCCCACCAACAGTGTAAGAGGGTTCCACTTTCTCTACATCCTCTCCAACACTTGTTGTTTACTGTCTTATTAACTTTGGCCATTCTAACTGGTGTAAGGTGATATCTCAGTGTGGAGATTCCTTAAGGAATTAAAAATAGAGTTACCCTGTGACCCTGCAATTGCTCTACTGGGCATTTACCCCAAAGATACAGATGTAGTGAAAAGAAGTGCCCTCTGTACCCCCATGTTCATAGCAGCAATGGCCACAGTCACCAAACTGTGGAAAGAACCAAGATGCCCTTCAGTGGATGAATGGATAAAGAAGATATGGTCCATATATACAATGGAGTATTATGCCTCTATCAGAAAGGATGAATACCCAACTTTTGTATCAACATGGGTGGGACTGGAGGAGATTATGAGTGAAATAAGTCAAGCAGAGAGAGTCAATTATCATAAGGTTTTACTTACTTGTGGAGCATAAGGAATAACATGGAGGACATTGGGATATGGAGAGGAGAAGTGAATTGGGGGAAATTGGAGGGGGAGACAAACTATGAGAGACTGTGGACTCAGAAACAAACTGGGTTTTGGAGAGGAGGGGCCTGGAGGGTTGGGTGAGCCTGGTGGTGGGTATTATGGAGGGCATAATTTGCATGGGGCACTGGGTGTGGTGCATAAACAATGAATTTTGGAACACTGAAAAAAGATAAATAATATTAAAAAAAAAAAGAAAATGTACTACATTTTCATCAGCAAATTTTAAATTAAAACAATAATGGCATATCCCTACTTACCTAGTCAAATGGCTAGAATCCAAAACCTGTAATACAAAAGTTGGTAAAGATGCAGAACATCAGGAGTCCACATTCATGGCTAGTGAGAATGCAAACTGTTAGAGCTACTTTGAAAGATGTTTGGCAAGTCTTTTTTCTTTTTGCCAAACTAAACAATACTCTCACCATATCATTTAGTAATCATGCTCCTTAGAATTTACCCAAAGAAGTTGAATAGTAATGCCTGTGTAAAAATCTACACATGGACATTTATAGCAGCTTTTTTCATAATTGCCAAAGCTTGGAGTCAACTAAGATGTTTTTCAGTAAGTGAATAGATAAACTGTGCTATATCCATACAAAGGAATAGCATTCAACAATACAAAGAAAAAACTGTCAGGCCATGAAAAGATATGGAATAAACTTCAATACGTATTGCTAAGGGAAAAAAAGCCATCTGCAAAGTCTACATCTCATATGATTCCAACTATATGAAGTTTAGGGAAAGGTAAAACTGTAGAGATAGTAAAAAGATCAGTGGTTACCAGAGGTTGGGCGAAGGAAAGATTAATAAGTGCAGAACCAGAGTGGTGGGTGTTGCTTTAGGACAGTAAAACTACTATGTAAGATACTATAATGGCGGATACATGTCATTACACATTTGTCAAAACCTCTATAATGCACAAAATAATGAGTGAACTCTAAACTGTGCACTTTAATCAATAATAACATATTAATACTGATTCATTAGCTGTAACAAATGTATTGCCCTAGTATTAGATATTATAATAGGAGAAGTTAGGTAGAGAGGTGAGGGAATATATGAGGACTCTATTTTCTGCTTAATTTTTCTGTAAACCAAAAACTAGTTAAAAAAAAACAAAAACTAGTAATTAAAAAAAAATTTGCTAGACTTACACACAGAACTTGCACACAAATACAGCCATAGCAGCAGTATTTCTAAGAGCCAAAAAAGTGGAAATAACCAAATGTCCATTAGCTGGTGAATGGAAAAGTAAAACATGATATATCCATACTACAGAATATTATTCAGCCATCCAAAGAAATGAAGTACTGACATATATTCTAGAGTGTGGATGAACTTTGAAAGAGTGTTATAAAAGGAGCCAGACACAAAAGCCTACATAGTATAATATTCCATGTGTATGTACAGAATAGGTAAATCTATAGAGACAGAAAGTATATTAGTGGTTGTCTAGGATTGGGGGAAATGGGGAGTGAGTGACTACTAGTAAGTATCATTTTCTTTTGGAGGAGGAGGTGATTAAAAATGTAAAATTGACTGTGGCAATAGAAGAACATCATATTAAATTGTACATTTTAAATTGTACGGAAAGTGAATTATATCTCAGTAAAGCTATTATTTAAAAACCATGAATAGTGTATTCAAGAAAGTCCATGAACAACACGTGCAGTTTAAGTGAAACTATCAGTGAAAAGCAACAAAAGGAAAATTCTAGAATTAAAAAAGCAATAGTGGAAATGAAGCACTCAGTGGATTGGTTTAATATTACATTAGTCAAACAAAAGAAAGGATTACTAAAGTCAATTTAAAAAATAACCAGACTAAAATTTGGAGGAGAAAATGATATAAAATAGAGAAATAAGTATACAAGACCCATGGAGTATATATAAAATACAGTGGCTTACTAGGCCCAAATTATGGGGGATAGGGCAGGGGCATGCAATATACAATGTACCTGAATCATAAGAACTTCTCCTAAGGAAAAACGAGGTTCTGATGCCAGAAGTAGAAGGAATAAATTACAAAGAAAAACACGATAAACTATAATCTAGATACTCTAATAAATATAACAGGCTCCATGGGGTTGTAATCTAGTACAAACAGTAAGAAAATTATGTGACACATGGTACAGGGTGCTTAATATTGCTAAGGAAAACTGTCTTGGGAGGAAGTTTAATTTTTCAATTTTTAGTATCTATATGTAGGTGATACCATGTAGTATTTGTTTTTCTCTATTTGTAGTATTTATATTTCTCTATTTGTTTTTCTCTTTATTTTGCTTAGCATAATAACCTCCAGTTTGATCCATGTTGTTGTAATGATAAGATTTCCTTCTTTTCTCAGGTTGAAAAATATTCTATTGTGTATCTATAGACCACATTTCCTTTACTCTTTCATCTGTCTATGGACGCCTAGGTTGCTTCCATACCTCATTGTTGTGAATAATGCCACAGTGAACATAGTACAGATAGTTCTTCAAGTAATGATTATGTTTCCTTTGAATATGCAGTTGACTCTTGAACAATGCAAGGGTTAGAGGACCCTAATGCTCTGTGCACTCAAAAAATTCATGTATAACTTTAGACTCCCCTGGGAACTTAACTGTTATGAGCCTGCTATTGACTGGTAACATAAACAGTCAATTATTAAGTAATTCACAGGTTATATGTATTATATACTGTATTCTTACAATTAAGTAAGATAGAGAAGAGAAAATGTCATTAAAAACATCATAAGAGAAAATACACATAGTACTGTACTGTAAAATATCTACATATGAGGGGACCTGAACAGTTCAAACTTGTGGTTTTCAAGGGTCAGCTGTATACCCAGAAGCAGGAGGAAGACTTTAAGACACAAACTAAAAGACATTATAGGAATGGAAAACTCCGGACACCTAGAAAGAGGGACTATGGACTGTTTGAAAGGACCATGGTTCTAGGTTATATATAGTTTAAATTATGACATTTCAGTAAGCCTGTGTATGAAGACTTGCTTACTTTTCTGGATTTGAATAGACTACAAAGAAGTCTTGCTAAGTTTTGGACCAACACCAAAAAGTAGAAATACTGTTTTTTTATGATGAAACTGAAGGAAAGGCAAGCCCTGTAAGCAGCATGAAGACCCACTAGAATTTTCCCTGATGATCGTGCTAATTCAGGAGAAGGACCTAAGGCCATAGACCAATTTTGAAAGCAAAATAAGGCTGCTGAGTCTTCACCTGGTGTATGAGATTAAGTTTTAAAGGCATATGATGCAGTGGCTATGTCATGGCTGGCAGAGCTGGCTGAGTTGTTGAAAATGGCTCTCGAAGGAATTGGACAATAGACATAGAAAAAGAACATGGTAAATCCAAAGAGTACAAGGACAAAATTAAGAAGCAGAAAAGCCAAAATAGAGAAGAAAAACTGTAACCTAGAAAAAAAAAACCAAAATTTTGTTCTTTAAAAAGACCATTGGAATAAGCAATATTTGACAAAGGTGATAGAGATATGATTAGCCTTAAAGCAGAGATTTTTTTTCTAAGTTACCAAAGTCTACCATGCTAACTTTATACCAACACATTTGAAGATCTAGACAAAGTGGATGACTGTTGAATAAATTGTATGTAGCCAATATTGACTTATATTTTGAGTAGAAAATACAAACAGCTTTGTGGAATTGGAAAGCATAATCAGATATCTACACCTTAGAGAGACATTGGTTGCTTTCCAATTCATTAAAAACAATAAATGAATAAAGCTAGAAGGACACTCACACAAAAATCAGACATGAAAAATGTACCCAAATAAAGCAACCATAGGTTGCTAAAAGTACATTTCTTTTAAGTTCTTAGATTCTAGTTAATAGTAGCAAATGGATTCCAGCAGCATATTGGAAAAAAATGTCATTATGATCAAGTATGACTTGTCACCATAAAACAGATTTGTAAAAGTAAAATAGTAGTTGGAAGGAAGAGAGAAATGTCCATATCCAATATCAAAATATACTCCAAAGTTTTAAAAATATAAAAAGCTGTGGTGGTACGTCAATATATCATTGAACCAGAAGAGGATCCCATGCATATGTGGGAATTAAAATATAGGAGAAATAAAATACAGGTTGTCTTTCCTTGTTGAACTGCTAAAAATGATGAGGCAAGCTGATCTATTTAAAGTGATCTTAATGAGAAAAATAGGACAGTTCCATGACCTTAAACATTTTCTGACAAGACATTAGAAATGTTTCCTGTTGGTTATAAAGGTATAGACAAATTTTAAAAATAGTAAACCTAATATTTAGTGAATATACCATAATGAAAACATTAGAAATACTTAAGAGTTAACACAGGTATTTCCATTGTAAACGTCTCTTTCTTTCAGTTTCCGGCCCACCACATAAGAAGCTTGGAAGTCACACCTCTGTCCTAATAAGCAAAAAGCTGAACAAACTGGAAAATCAAAAATTCTTCTTGGATTCTTTAGGAGAGTGGGATCACAAGAGCAAATCACTGTCCACAAAATTGGAGAGGCAAATAGGCAGATAGAGAGGACAACTTACTGGAGCAGAAACCCAAGAGCAGAAATCTATAGAAACCAGTACAGAGGTAGGAAAACCTGAACTAGAGGTTTACTGTAAAAAAAAAAAAAAAAAAAAAAAAAAAAAAAAATTCTGTGAGTTAAAAACTCCAGGGAAGCCCCATACTTTGGTGAGTTTTCCTTCTTGGAACTCTACCAGATTGTCTTTTTGAAGATCAGAGAAAAATCCCCTTAGGGTTCTGGCAAGGGGAGGAGAAAAAGCACAATTTTGAAATACATCAGAGCATTCAGTCACTCTTATGGACTGTACTCAAGAGAAGCTGTTTTGCCAGAGCCCTAACCTCTTGGGGTTTTGTCAAAGTCTAACTGAGCTAGAGGAAGGGCAATACTGAACTCCAGCCCTGTCCACCCATTCTGTCCCTGCCAGCAGGTGGGGGAAAAAACCAAGGAGCACTTGTGAAGAGCATAGCTAAGGGGCACTGTCTTACTATAAGACTGAAATCTAGTTGTAGGACTCTGGACTGCTTCCATGTCCCCACATTGTAACATCACATCACTAAAGGCTTATTTACTGCAGTTAATTTTATCCAGTGTCTCAAGTCTGGATTTTTAAATGGTGGAAAATGGAATCATATAAAATGCTTAATTAACACCACAAATGGCAGAAAAAGTGTGGCATACAAAAATAGGAAGAAAATGGGGTGCCTGGGTGGCTCAGTGGGTTAGGCATCTGCCTTTGGCTCCAGTCATGATCCTGGGATTTGGGATTGAGTCCCGGGTTGTGCTCTCTGCTCAGAGGGGAGACTGCTTCTCCCTCTCCTTCTGCCTGCTGCTCCTCCTGCTTGTTCTCTTTCTGTCAAGTACATAAATAAAATCTTAAAAAAAAAAAAAAAAAGAGAGAGAGAGAGAAAGAACAAGGGCAACAAATACAAAACAGTAACAAATATGGAAGATATTAATCCAATTATATAAATAATCACTTTAAATTGCAACAGCCTGAATATATAAATCTAAAGAGGGAGATCATCAGAGAGGACCAAAAAATAAGATCTAACCATAAGGCACCTACTTTACATATAAAAATACATATAGCTTAAAAGTAAATGGGTAGAGAAAAATATACCATGCCGACATGAATCAGTGTGAGTAGCTATATTAATTTCAGATAGAAGACTTCAGGACAAAGAAAATTATCAGGCACAAAGAGAGGTATTATATAATAATAAAGGGGTCGATTCTCCAAGGACACATAACCATTCTTAATGTGTATGTACCTAACAACAAAGCATCCATGTTTGTGAGACAAAAATTGATAAAAATGTAAGAAGAAAGAGATGACTCCATGATTAGCTGGAAATGTCTACATCCCTTCATCATAAATGGATAGATCCAGCAGGCAGAAAATCAGTAAGAACATGAATCCCACAACACCACTGACCAGTGGATATAAGAAACATCTGAAGACCACCTCATTTAACAACAGCAGAATACAGATCTCAAGCTCAAGTGGACTATACACCAAAACAAACAACATTTTGGACCCTAAAACACAACATGACAAATTTAAAACAGTAGAAATTGTAATGTCTGCTCTCAGACCACACTGAAATTAAACTAGAAATCAAGAACTAATAGAGAGATAGAAAATCCCCAGGTACTTGGGAGATTAAACAACACACTTCTAAATAATACATGGGTCCGAAAAAAATCTCAGGAGAATTTTTAAAATATTTTGAAGAAAATGAAAATGAGAACAGATCATAATTTGTAGGATGCAGTGAAAACAAAGCATAGAGGGAAATTTATAGTATAAATGCATAATTAGAAAAGAAGAAAGATCTAAAAACCAGTCACCTAAGCTTCTACCTTATGAAACTAGGAAAATAAGATAAAATACAATCCAAAGTAAGCAGAAAAAAAAAAAAAAGAAAGAAACAGTAGAAATCAGAGCAAAATATCAGAGAAATTGAAAAAAAATCAACAAAACCAAAATCTGATTCTTTGAAAAAACAAAATTAAAAAGACTTTAGCCAGGTTAATGAAAGAGAGATGACAAATCATTAATATCAGAAATGGAGCAAAGGATACCACCATATTCCATAGGTGTTAGAAGGACTACTATGAGGGACTCTATGCCCACACAGTTGAGAAGAACCTGGATAACACAGACCAATGCCTTGAAAGACACAATCTGTGAAAACTCACACAAAAAGAACTAGATAGTCTGAATAAGCCTACATTTATTTTAAAAATTGAATTAATAGTAATTTTCAAAACAGAAAACCCCAGACCCAGATGCATTTACTGATTAACTCTACCATTTGTGGAAGTAATTATACCAATTCTCCACAATATCTTTCGTAGGGTTAAAGCAGGGGAACACTTCCTAACTCATTCTATGAGGCCCTAACATCATACTTAATGGTGAGAAAATAAAATCTTTCCTGCTAAGATTGGGAATAAGGCAAGGCTGTTCCCTCTCAACACTCCCTCTCAGCATTATACTGAAAACTCTAGTTAATGCAATGAGCCAAGGAAAGGAATTGAAATGAGTACAGAGTACAGATTGAAAAGGAGGAACTAGGGACACCTGGGTGGCTCAGTTGGTTAAGCAGCTGCCTTTGGCTCAGGTCATGATCCCAGCGTCCTGGCATCGAGTCCCACATCGGGCTCCTTGCCCTGCAGGGAGCCTGCTTCTCCCTCTGACTCTTCCTTCCACTCTGTCTGCCTGTGCTCGCTCTCACTCACTCTCTCTCTGACAAATAAATAAATAAAATCTTAAAAGAAAAGGAGAAACTAACACTGTCTTTATTTTTGCAGATGACACTACTGTCTATGTAAAAAAATCAGAAAAATATCAACGAACTTCTGAAACTAATAAGTGATTATAGGAAAGTTGCTCCATATCTGTTAGAAAGTCCAGCACCCAGAACACCAACAACATCCGATGCTGACTACCGACAGGAATGTGGAGCAAAACAAACTCTCATTTGTTGCTGGTGTGAATGGAAGATAGTTTGGTGGTTTTATATGAAACTAAAACAAATAAATAAACAAAAAAAAGAAGAATCAGACCTATACATACAGAGAACAAGCTTATGGTGGCCACAGGGAAGATGGACAAAATGTGTGGTGGGGAGTGCAAAATATAAGCTTCCAGTTATGGAATGAATTAAGTCACAAGAATAAAAGGTAGAACATAGAAGAATAGTCAGTGATACTCTAATTATGTTGCATGATGACAGATGGTAGCCACACTTGTGGTGAGCACAGAATAACCTATAGAGATGTTGAATCACTATGTTGTATACCTGAAACTAAATAATCTCCTGTGTCAACTATACTCAAATAAAAAAAATTAAAAATAAAAACTAAACATACTTTTGCCATGTGACCTAGCAATTGCTTTTCTTGGTATTAACTGAAAGGAGCTGAGAAGTTGAGTCCACATAAAAACCTGCATAAGGATGTATATAGCAGCTCTAATTGCCAACACTTGTTATCATCCAAGGTATACTTCAGTGGGTGAATGGATGAATATCTGTGGTATATCCACACACTGGAATATTTATTCAGGGTTAAAATAAAATCTGTTCTCAAGCTGTGAAAGGTTATAGAAGAAACTTAAGTGCATATTGTTAGGTGAAAGAAGCCAATCTGAAAGTCTGCATATGGTGTGATTCTTACTCTATGACATATTGGAATAGACCAAAATATGGAGACAATAAAAAAGAACAGTAGTTTTCCAGGGATTAGGGTTAAGGAGGGGATAAGTAGGCAGAGCTGAGAGGATTTTTTAGGGCAGGAAAACTACTCTATATAATACTATACAGATAAATATATGTCATTAGACATTGGTCCAAACCCATAGAATGTAGGGTACCAAGAATGAATCAAGGTGACTGTCAACTCCGAGTCATAATAATGTTTCAATGTAGGCTCCTCAATTATAACAAATACACCACTCTGGTGTTTCGGGAAGTTGACACTGCTTATGTGGGGGCAGGAGATATAGGTAAATGCCCTACTTTCTACTCAATTTTGTCATGAACCTAAAACCACTGTAAAAGAGAGGGTCTGTCTTAAAGGGAAAACAGAAAAACTCAAGACTAGTTTGCACAGTCCTTGCCCTCCTCTTGCCGTATAGTTTACAATAAAGAGGAAGAATCTTTTCTGTACCTTGGGAGATTCTCATACTCCACTCTGAGTTTGTAATCGGCTTCTAACATTTTATCTTTTGTGCTTTCAGTGTGGGGAAATATATCTGAAAGTCTTTAATGTGAAGCTTTTGGCTGATGTCATTTACGCTCAGACATCTTCATCCTCTTGTCCTGACCATTCTCCTCAGGTACTGATTTTGCCTTTACTAGACTGCTTTGGCTGCCTATTTACTCTCACTGTGCCTATAGATTCAACACTTCCAGAGGCAGCTATCTCTATGATAGTCCCTTCACATTCTATGAGAATTTCACTTTCAACCTGCTTGTCTTTGTTGCCTCTCGCTCCTGATCTCGATTATCCTGCTTTGTGATCTGTGATGTGGATGTTCACTAGGAGGACAAGGAAGCAGCAGAATGACACGTTTTGCTGTCTGTGTGTGACTTGAATAATATGCCCAGTGACCCAGCCCTGGCAGACAATGAAAGAAGTGACCATTGATCATGACGCACATCTGTTACCTACGTGGTTATTTGGGTTCTGAGGACCTAGCTGTGAGGTTTGTCTTTAGGTACTTTCTAACCCTGAATATATGGTGGTAACTGAAATGTGAATTCCATTGTTCCAGGACTGGGATTATTTAACTAAAGCATGGGACCTGCAATTCATTCAGAGATGTACTGTGCAGAGCAAGGACAGCCTGTAGTTCAGGCATTTAGTAATATTTTATTATAAGAAAAGAAATATGTAGAAGAATGTAAGGTAGGGTGATAAACACTACTCTTTTTAAAAAGATTTTATTTATTTATTTGAGAGAGAGAGAGAGAGCATGAGAAGGGGAAAGGATCAGAGGGAGAAGCACACACCCTGCAGAGCAGGGAACCCAATTTTAGGACTCAATCCAGGGGACCCAGGATCATGACCTGAGCTGAAGACAGTAACTTAACCAACTGAGCCACCCAGGTGCCCCAGAAATACTATTTTTGTTAAGATGAATTCTTTCCCTAAACAAAACGGGAAAGTGAGATGTCAGAAAGAAAAAGACAATGGATTTGACTTTGTAAACCATAAAAAATTCTACATGGCAAAAGTTAATCTAAACAGAGTTAAAAGATTTAAAAGATAAGTGACAAATTAGGAAATATAAACTTTTAAAAAAGATTTTTATTTATTTATCTGACAGAGAGAGAGAGCTCACAAGTAGGCAGAGAGGCAGGCAGAGGCGAGGGAGTGGCGGGGGCAGCAGTCTCCCAGCTGAGCAGAGATCCCGATGTGAGGTTTGATCCCAGGAACCTGGGATCATAACCTGAGCCAAAGGCAGAGGCTGAACCCATTGAACCACCCAGCGGCCCAGGAAATATAAACTTCTGACCAAGAATTTGGCCAACCATTCCTTCCACAACAGCAGTATAAGGATGGGAAATCTGAGGGAGCCAAACTTCATGAGTCAATAGCTGAGAGGCTCATCCCAGTGTCTCCTGGTCCAGACTTAATTTTATGGAATGCAGAGTACCTTCCAACAGAAAAGGCAGGGAGTTGCCAGTCTAAAGCAGATCCTGTGCAATGCACTTAGAGAAATGTTGAGTAACTATGTGATGGATGAATCTGTTTTCTGTTCTATAAGAAAAGAACAATTAACAGAATGTCTGTTTCTCCCGGGGCAGAATTCCACTATTGTCTCTGCACCACTGAGCTTTGCAAAACATCACACTTAAACAATCAAGAGGGAAAGAAATGGAAGAGCTAATGAACTTGTCAATTACTCTCATAGCCCCGCTCCTGAGAATCAGAATGATGGGAAATACCTGACATCAGGCAGGGAGACCTTATGGGGCAGAGAGATTCAAATGAAGCAGAGTAGGGCAGAATGGCTTTGATAACCCACCAAGATTGAATTATTTAGAGTCCCAACTGGAAAATGTTGATTAAGAAATGAGAGGATACAGCTGGAGCAGCTCCTGAAATTGTGCCTAAATACCTCAAATATTCCTCAGGAATCCTGCGGACAACTGTGTCAGAGTGGAGCTGACAAAGGGAGTATAATAAGCACAGAGATCATGCCCTTGTCAGCCAGCATACGGAGAGCATCACTGATCCTCAGCAAATCATTACTGATCCTCAGAAAAATGTACTGTGACTGGGTCTAAAACCTGACTGGAATTTTCCATAGATGTATGATATTGGAGATGGGTTTGCAGCTGCACTTGCCAAATCACCTTTGCAAAGCACAGGAGGTCACGGCCAGAGAAGCAAAGGCTGCTCTGCTCTTTCTCAAGCAGAAAAGGATTTTCAAGGTGCCAAGTTCTCTTCCACAAAGGATGGGGATAGCCCATTATGGATTAGTGATTAGTATAAGGATCTGTGATCCCTCGGCTAATTTCAATCTTGAAGTTGGGGTATAGGGTCTCAGGTGCTGGGTGATCAGTCACAGTCCCTGGGAACAGATGTTTAATCAGGACTGGATAGGATGCATTCAGGCTTGGGCATCTGGCAACTGGTACTAGCTCCTCTTCTGCCCTCCACAAGTCCCTCATACCTTTGCATCTATAGTTTTTGTTTTGTTGTTTAAGTATATGAAGTGGGGATAGCACTGCTTGGTGACATATTCGATTAAAAAAAAAAATCATCCATTACCAAGTGCAAACTGAAAAATAAACGCTTTTTCTTAGTGAGCCTGAATGGCAGTTTTCTGAACTCTTTTGCTCTGGGCAATGTTCATAAATACACCAGCGAAAAAGGAGATAGTACGTAGTCTTTTATCCAATATGGTCTTGAAGCATGTGACTCTTTTTCTTTTTTTTTTTAAAGATTTTATTTATCTGTTTGACAGAGAGAGAGAGAGGTGGAAAGAGCATGAGCTAGGGGGAGCGGCAGAGGGAGAGAGAGAAGCAGACTCCTTGGTGAGCGGGGACCCTGATATGGGCTTGACCCAGGAACCTGGGATCATGACCTGAGCTGAAGGCAGATGCTTGACTGACTGAGCCACCCAGGCGCCCCAAAACGTGTGACTCTTAATCAAGGTTACATGCACTGTGGTTAAGAATGCAGGTTAACATTGGTTGAGTGTGTCTTAAGCCAGCATGCCAGAATTTAAATTGTCACTCTGAAGCATGGTAAAGCCTTGGGACAAATTACTTCCCTATGCTTCTTTTTTTCCTGCACCTTCAAAAAATAATAATATCTACCATACGAAAGGCTGAATAATACCCTTGCTCCAAAATGTCAATGTCCTAATCACCCAAACCTGAGAATGTCACCTTAAATGACAAAAGGGATTTGGCAGATGGGATTGCTGAGGACCTTAAGAGGGAGATACTCTTTGGATTATCTGATGGACCCGGAAAGTAATCCCAAGCGTTCTTCTAAGAGAAAGGGAGAAGGAGATTTTACGACAAAGACAGTGTGTCGATGACGCAGGGATTCCCGAAAGCCAAGGAATTCTGCCAGGCACCAGAAGTGAGTAAAGGCAAGAATGGATTCTCCCTTAAGAGGGAGCACAGCCCTGTTAACTCCTGATTTCTGCCTAGTGAAAATGTTTTCAGACTCTAACTTCAGAACTGTAAGAGGATAAATGTGTTTTAAGCCACTGAGTTTGGGGCCATAGGGAACTCATCCCTCAGAGCAACTGTTACTCCAGACAAAACATGTGACTGGAAGTACACTTAGCAATGTGTCTAATGCTCAGTGGGAATGCTGTAAGTGTATGTCACGTTTGGAAACAGAGGCTTTGGTTTTGAGAGTTCATCAAAACTAGTACAGTGGTCACCATTTTTCTCCATGTTCATCCTGGTACAAATGCCTAGACACCTAGTAGGAAGATCTCCACCCTCTTCCACAAATTCCCTCTTCTCCTACTACTTAGAGGGGAAAGATTCCTTTTCCTCACTTAAGTCACATTGTTTTCCTTTCTCTCTCTTTTTTATTTTTCATTACTCTTCATTCAACCAGTCTTTCTGAACTTTAAAGAAAACAAAGGTACTTCTCAATGGGTTCAGGGACTGCCTGAGATTAACATCCAGCCAGATTCTTATTATTCCTAGGTTTTATTACCAGCAATTTCTAAACTTCACTCCTCCCCAGTTTCTGCTGTCATTCATTTTCTCATTTCTCTTTTCTGCTTTGAGATCATTCTTATCAACTTAGTCCTCTTCCTAAACACAACTTATAATAAGGTAATGCAGCCAAATGATAAAAGTCTAGATGCTCTGATTTTAATCCCTGGGTTTTGTTACCTACTTACTGTGTGACATTGGACAAGCTATTTATCCTTTCTCATTTCCCCCCAAAAGTTTCCCCCCCAAAGGGGATATTATGAGTAATACCTACTTTTAGGGTTGCTATTTTTTTTTTTGAAAGATTTTATTTTTTTGACAGCGAGAGAGAGGGATCACAAGTAGGCAGAGAGGCAGGCAGAGGTGGTGGTGGGGGAAGCAGGCTCCCTGCTGAGCAGAGAGCCTGATGCAGGGCTCAATCCCAGAACCCTGAGATCATGACCTGAGCTGAAGACAGAGGCTTAACCCCCTGAGCCACCCAGGCACACCTAGGATTGCTATTATAAGGATTCAGTGAGTTAATATCTGTTAAGTATTTAGGATAGTTCTTAGCATAGTGTCAGCACTACAAATGTGTTTGTTAACAATGATAAATGCAAATTCCAAGCATAGAACTTTCTCAACTTCCTGTCGTGACTTTGAGATATTCGGTGAAATCAGTGAAATTCTTTTAAAGGGAAACAGAAAGATATCTCTATCCAGAAAAATATTTTTAAATTTTATTTATTTGAGAGATAAAGAACGTGAGTGAGGTGGGGCAGAGAGAGAATCAGACTCCCTGCTGAGCACAGAGGTGATACAGGACTCAATCCAGGACTCCGGGATCATGACCTGAGCCAAAGGCAGGCACTTAACTGACTGAGCCACCCAGGTGCCTTGGAAAAATATTTTTTGATTGTCCATGTGGCTAACTTAGGTATTTCACCATAGCCAGTGTTTCTGAATTTCTATGTGACAGCCTGAATTAGCCCAGTGGAAAACTAGAAACTGAACTTCCATTTTAAACCCTTTACCCCAAGGCCTCCCACGCCCATCTCTTACCCGTAAACTTTCATTTGTCCTCCATTTTATGAAAATCTACTTCTAAGCCTCTGAAGTCAAACTTAGCATGGACTTAACACAAAGGCACTGTTCGTATCAGAGACAATTTTTCAGGCGTGCTTTTGTCTTGGTTTGGTTGCCCTCCTCACACCTGTAGCCTCAGACAAAAACAGGAGATCCATGTCATGGCTCTATTCTTAGTACCTATTTGATTCTGCCAGCCTCAGTTTTCCTATCTGGAAGGGGTATCTGAGGACAACACTCTTGTCTTGGGGACTGCTGAAAAGAACATTTCCAGCTTTATCTCAGGGAAGTATAGTCTGCTGTGGGGAAGCCTGGTTACATCACGTCACTCCAGGATCGCAGCAGTGATTAGGTCAGGAAGGGCCCCTGCAGGCTCATCACACCCAGGTATTTTCTAGGACTCTAAAATGAATATATTTAGGTCATGAATGATACAGACCTGTGAGTCTGAACCACTGAATTTTTTTTTTCAAGCTACCTTTTCATTCTTGAGAAATATATGTGAGGAAAATATTTTGCTTATTACTGACCAGAGTTGTTGCCCAAAATGCTATACACAACTTTTAATCTTATAAAATGTATGGGGCCTTTGGTGAGCTCTCACTTAAGGCCTAAACCAGTATTTGGTACAATATGGAATACGGACTGTTTGCGTCATAATTAGCTCAAGTACTGGTTGAAATCCAGATTGTTGTTTCTGCCACAAAACTACAAAATTAGAGTGGTAGGCCAGAATTATGCATTTTTCATAATTAGTGATTAGTCAGCATTTCTGGCTTTATTTAAAACCAGTTTGAGTAAACCTTTTGGCTTTCTCCTAGGATCATATCCTTACTTTGGTCTTGTAGCTTCCAAACTGAGAAGGGGAGGGGCCAGGGTTCTAGGAAAGAAAGGGACCCAACCAAGTAAATACTACTGAGTTTGAAAATATTTTATTAATGTGCAAATAGCGCAAGGATAAAAAAGAAGCAAAAATTAAAATTTTAGGAAAAATACTTAAAAATCTATATAGGAGAAAATAATAACTGAAGTATAAAGCTAACTAAAAAGGGCATGATTTTAAGGGGTGTCTGAGTGGCTCATTCAGTTAAGTGTCTGCTTTCAGCTCAGGTCATGATCATAGGTTCCTGGGATTGAGCCCCACATGAGGCTCCCTGCTCAGCGGGGAGCCTGCTTCTCCTTCTCCCTCTGTCCCTCCCCCTACTTGGACTCCTCTCTCTCTATCTGTCAAATAAAATCTTAAAAAAATATATAGCATGATTTTAAACAGAGGATGCCAAAGACGAGTAGAAGCACCATAATGACAAGAGTAGAAAATACAATCCTACCACACTGTTTTCTCCAGGACTAAGCAATACTTAGTCAATACAGTTTATTGGTTTTCAACTCTTACAGCCAAGCTGTGGATAAAACAGAACACTTTGCTATAATTGTATGGCAAAATGTAAATGCTAACAGCACAAACAAAAGCAAACATGTTATTGACAGAAAGTGAATTGTACAAGGGATAAGGCAAGGCAGAGCAGCTTATGGGACAGAGTCTCATGCACAGAGAATATCAAGAGATTAGGTTGTAAGTTAATGACGTAAAAAATAAATAACAGCTACTATTTCTTGAGCTCTCCTGTGTGTCACTCTCTAAAGGCTGCGAGTGCATTATTATTTGCTTATCACATGCAACCCCATAAGGTAGGATGTGATTCTAATTCAAGTGGCCCATCACTGGAACCAGAGCTTTTAGCCCTGTGCTATCACTTCCCTCACCAATAAAGCCAGCAAATGTACGTTAAGTTACTTACAAAACGGAAGCAGCAAAATTAATTGAATATGAGGTTTTGGAAAGGAAGAGGGAGAGAAAACAGTGGGAGTGGGATTTATCTTCAACATGTTAGGGTGGTAAAAACATTAGCTAAAATGGGTACATTAGGCAGCAGAATAGGCACGATGTTTAGAATCATGGGGACAACATCAAAGTAGCAAAAACCTGTCTCTGGAGAGAGGAGCTTGAGAGAGAAGTGTTGCATTTCAATATTATTCAAGTTGCTATTATGCTTATGTATTATTTTCATAAAAATAAAAGAAAATATTTAAGAAATTGCTTCTACTCTGTTGCTTCATCAAAACATGAAATTCAAAATCATCTTTGCCTCTCTCACAGATTTAAATGTTTGCCTTATCAGAATATTACTTTTAGCTTGAAGGCTTTCAAGAAAAAAAAACAGTCAGAAAGTACGAATTTTTAAAAGTTGTCCCTGACAACATTACCAGGCATGGCTGAGAGAGGGTACAGGACTATTAGAAGCAAACTGGATTTCAGCTCTACTTCTGAGAGGCAGTTCTGACTACAAAGGGCAGGAGATTCTTTGCAGTCAGGGAGCAGGAGCTTTGATCCTCTGGAACTGTAATAAACAACTTAGAGTAAATGAATCAGGCAGCAGGGTGCCTGGAGGGGTCCGGCAGCCTCTGTGTGCTGGTGTTCTTTGTTTTTACAGGACTAATCTCATAAATGTTGCACTAGGCTTAGTGCTGTGCATTTTTAAGCTCAGTTATCATATTTTTCCACGTGTTTTCTTCATAAAAGTAGGCACTTTTATGCTCCTGTTAAAATGGGATCTCTTCTAATTGCCTGGTAAAGGCACTTTTGCCTAAGGAACTCATTAAGCATGGATATGTATGTATATACTCTATATCCATCCATCTCTTTGGGTGTCTATCTACTTACCTACCTATCATCTGTGCATCTATCCTTATTTATAGAAGAATAAGGACATGGTTTACAAATTACTTCCTTACCTTATTTTAGCCTTCCAAAAATCTTGCAAGGTAAATAGGCCATGGGGGGAAAAAAAAGCAATGAGTTTGCTGAGACACTTGAAGCTTGGGGCTACCATTTGTCATTGCACAACCAATAAATGGTGCAGGGAATTCAACCCACATCTCTTTCCTCCTCTCTTCCCTCCCTTTGCTGATTCTATGCCAGCCACATT
>NC_081565.1:71202498-71284014 GCF_022355385.1 Mustela nigripes | reverse complement strand
TCTCTCTCTTTACTCTAACCGAGGCTCAGCAGAAGTAAACTGGCTTTGTGCAGCCCCTTCTCAGGGTAGTCTTGACTTGATCATTCTGTCCACCATGCCTACATTTCACTTTTTGCCTTCTAGAAAGGTATCAGAATCTTTCTGTGGTTGATGACTTCCACAGTCTCTTGGCTTTGGTGTTAAGTTTGGTGTTTATATCCTTTGATTAAGTATCGTTTCCTTTTTTTTTTTTTAAGATTTTATTTATTTATTTATTTGAGAGTCAGAGACCACAAGTAGGCAGAGAAGCAGGCCGAGAGAGAGAAGAGGAAGCAGGCTCCCCACTGAATAGGGAGCCCACTGTTGGGCTCCATCCCAAGACCATGGGATCATGAGCTGAATCGAAGGCATAGACCCCAATCCACTGAGCCACAAATGCACCCCTGAAAGACATTATTAAGATAATGAACGGAAAGCCATGGACTGGTACAAAACCTTTTCAAATCATATATCTGAAGATATTGGTGTCTAGAAGAGCAAGAACTCGTAAAACTCAGTGTAGAGAGGTTTTAAAAGCTAGAAACATGGGTAAAAATATTTGAAAAGAGTTTTCTCCGAAGAGACATGCATCAAATGCAAATAAGCATAGGAAGTTTCTCTGTGTCATCATTCATTAACTGAGTGGAAATTAAAAGCACTTTGTACCTGTTCAGTAGCTAAAATTAAAAAGTCTTTGGTTTTTGGGTGGTTCAGTCAGTTAAGCATCTGCCTTTGGTTTGCATCATGATCCCAGGGTCCTGGGATTGAGCTCCACAGCAGGATCCCTGCTCCATAGGCAGCTTGCTTCTCTCTCTCTCCTCTGCCCCACTCATTGCTTGTGCTACTTTCCTTCTCATTGTCTGAAATTAAAAAAAAAAAAAAAAAAAAAAGTCTGACTACACCAGGTGTTGGTGAGTAAGCATAGAAAATGGAACTCTTATACACTGCTGGGGGTAGGAAAATGGTACAATCAGTTCAGAAAACTGTGGTAGTTTCTTTAGAAGTTAAACATGCACCTAGCACATGACCCAGCCCTTCAACTCCTAGCTATTAATCGGTAAAAATTAAAGTATGTGTTCATATGAAGACTTGTACATGAGTGTTCTTAACAACCTTATTTTTATTAGCTAGATACTATACCACCTCAAGCATCCATCAACAGATGAATGAACATGTATACTGTGGCACTCATACAATTGGAAACTACTCAGCAAAACAAAGAGTGTATACATACAAAAATAGGGATTAGACACAAAATAATTACACTGAGTGAAAGAAACCAAAGATTCCACATTGCAGGAATCAATTTCCATAAATTTCTAGAAAATGCCACTATATCTATAATGATAGAAAGCAAAGCAGATCACTGGTCACCTGGTGATTGGGAAAAGCAGGATGGAGAAGAGTGGAAGGCGGTTATGAATGGGCACAAAGAAACTTTTTTGTGGGTAAATGGGTATGTCCTTTTTTTTTTTATTGTATGATTGTTTCATCATATGTGCATATTTTGGAACCTTATTAAATTGTGTACTTTAGGGCACCTGTGTGTCTCAGTCAGTTAAGCATCTGCCTTCAGCTCAGGTCATGATTCCAGAGTCCTGGGATCAAGTCCTTTGCTCCACAGTGGACATGCTTCTTCCTCTTTCTCTGCTGCTCCCCCTGCTTGTGCTCTCTCTCTTGTCCCCTCTTTTTGTTCAGTGTATTGGGTGTCAATTATATTTTTATAAAGTCATTATAAAATTAAGAACAAAAGTTTCTCTTAAGAAAAACAGACCAAAGAACAGAAAAGTCGGTGTCTATCAGCTGAATTTTTGTGTAGTTTATTTCCTTTAAAATACATACATTGTGATTCTTAATAAAAGGTAATAAAGTAGTATTCATTGATAACACAGCAGTAGTTTTTGATACCCTCTTGCAATGTGTTACAGAAAAGGAGAAAATGAAATTTACCCCACATCCACCAGAACACCAGTGGCTTCTTTGCACTGGAGGAACAGAACTCTTGAAGACGCATGTCCCTGTCTCAGGTGGCAAAGATGCCCAGTGGCAAAGATTCCCCCCTTCCACTCTTCCACAGTGGTAGCATCTGGTAATGAATGATTTGTCTGTGGCTGCTGGTGACTGTGGCAAGTCATCATGAAGCTTCATGCATGTAGCTTCATGCATGTGGAGACTGCGTAAACATAGCTGGGGCAGGAACGGTAGAAAACTAGAAGTTCCCCCATGGAAATCGAGTTGTTGGTGTCAACTTTGGTAAACATGGCTTACGCACAAATTATCATTTTTCAAAGCCAGATGCAATTCTGATGATTGTAGGATACAAATGCTTAATTGAGCCCTGAATTCTTGCCATCAAATTTCTTGGATTTAGGAAACTTTTCTGGATTGATTACAGACAAATTATTAAGCACTAGCATAAGGCCATTGTGCATAATAAGCTCCCACATCTCCAGGGAATTTCTCTTAATTTGTTATGTTTAATTGATATTTCCAGTGATTCCAAAAAGAGAGATACATAAAAGTGCCCTCATTCTCAAATAATTAGGAGATTATAAACTATACTGGTAATCCTAAACCTCGTATTTGAAATGCTTCCAGATTTAAGCCTTTTGAAGTGCTGTGTTTTCTCAACTGCTTTTTTAAAAAAAAAAGTATTATTATTTAATATTCTCTGAATCACAACTCTCCTAAGGGGATGAATATGCCAAAACAGATAAGAACATCTATTTTCAAAGGGCTTTCTATTTCAAGTTTAATAGGCTCCCAAAGTTTATATAACAGAGTCCCAAGCTGTTGCAAAGGTTTGACAAGCGTGTTTCTCAGCAGTTCTGGGATTTATGTTAGGTGGCTTTTAGTGAAGATAAAGCAAAGAAAATGCACTGAATTCCTAAGTAACCAGTGATGCAGCTTCTTATTAATATTCTTAGTGGTAGTAAATGCTTCTTCTCACTATTATGCCTTAGCATTCTTCATGTTTTTTTCTTGCTCCAGAGACTCCTTCACCATCTTAAAGACAAGTTTGTGTTGAATCATTAGAATCTGGATGATCACTTTTCCCTTTTTTGACGCCTCCATACTGCTCGACTCACTTTGGCATATTTAAGTTTTGTTAATTTGGTAATATCAGACTGCATAGGGAAGGGTATGTGATTCAGCTGAAGATAACTGTGTGTGCAGTAAGGTGAGGCTGCTTAGGTACCTGCGCCCAACCATTTTATATATTTTCATTGGTAGCTCTTCAGAGCTTGGATAATACGGTTAAACTTTTACTGAGTAGGATCCCCTGGTTGCTTAAATCATTCACGTGATAATCCTGATTCTCATAGGTAGAGAGAGAGTTGTTATGGGTCCAACACCTGCTCAGTGAGGGCTTCAGAGCTCTCCTGCAGGAAGCCAGTGTTGAGCAGATCCCTGGAGAATCACAGAGATTCACGGCAAGTGATCAGTGGTGGCAGGGAGCATTATGGCTGCAAAGTATCCCATCCTGGATGAAGAATGCCTTAATAGTCGGTGACAGACATCAATTATCCTACCTTCCTCCTTCATGTGTTAGTAAACACATGAGTTAAGTGATTTTTTTTTTCGTGTGCATGGGCTCGCAATCCTCCAGAACTCTCCTTCCTCAAAAGAGTGATATATTGCAGTGTTCTTGTCTCATAGAGGATTATATTTTAGAGGGGAAAGTGGAAGAAGTAGTTCACATAAACTCTGCAGCTAAGGCTATAAAATATAGGTAAGCAGGATGCTTCTTTAGGGAATGTTTTTTTTTTAAACTGTCTCAAGACATATGAGCCCTTTACTCCCCCAATTTGAATTATTTTTAGGTGAATGTCAAATTGTATGGTATCTTACAGATTGCATTTTTTAAATTACCTACACTCCCCCCTCCTGGATTGATACATTTTACAGAGCCCCCAAATTCTTGTTGTGTTCCTAATAACCCCCATCCAACAATAGCTACCTCCAAAGTCCTCTGAACAGGAAAGTTCTGGGGATATGTTGTTTTGGCTTCTTTCTTGATTATTAACGTTGTTGCTTTATAATAGCCTACTAATTCGCAGGGAGGAACCTAGACTAGTAGAGAACCTGATTACCTGGCTTCTTAGATGGGTGAATTGTTTTACTATCTTTGAAATTTAGTTTCCTTGTCCGTTATATGGGAATAAGAACATCCGGCCTGCCTACCATGTATGGTTATTTTGAAGGTCAGGTGAAACAATGCACTTACAAATATTTTGAAGATTGTTATACTCTGTAGGAACACACAATATCATTACTATTCCTTCACTCAATTACTGTTACTGTTACCACTCTGTTAATAGCAACCCTGGTTGAGGGGCTGCTCCAAAACTCTACCCATTGTATTTAGTGAATCTGACTTGCTTTGCACAGGTAATATTACATTTTATGTCTTAGTTTTCATCTAGGAGCTAGTTTCCACTAGAATTTTTTATTTTATAGCTAATTATGGAATAAGACCTGATTAGAGAACAAAAAGAGAAAATAGTATTTAAGTTGAAGGAAAAAAGAGAAACAAAATAAAAAAGTGCCTAAATTGTACAGTCCTGCTGGAACAATTATCTGTTTTTATTGTCTGTTTATTTCAGACAATGGTCCTGTATGAGATTAAGCCATTTAACATACTTACTGTAATTTTGACACTCAAAGGAATTGACTCAGCCTCTGTTCATTTGAGGAAGATAAAATGCACACTGGGCGGAACCCTTTGTGAGGCTCTATCTGTGAAAATCATAACATTGCTCAAACCCCATGTACACTCAAAATCTCTGAAACACGTTTTGTTAGAAGTAAATAGATTCCTGGCAGTTCTGTGCCTGAAATTTCTGAGCAGCTTGACACTCCCATTTATCCCTGGAGGGCATTATTATTCAATCTATTATACAAAAAAATGCAGAGATAATACGTGTGTCTATATAGTATGCATGCTGAGTAATAACCAAGAGGAATGGAATATTTTCACAGGCTGCTAATGGGGAAGCTTTGCTTCCTCATAGTTCCACACTAGCCACACCTGTGGGCTCTTTGCTGCCCTGCCACCACAGCATCATCTATACCTTTGTTTTCCCTGTCACAGATAAATAAAAAAGAGAGCTAGGCCTCAGCGGGTGGATTTTCATCCAGACAGACCCAAAGCTGATGATCAAGTAGGTCTACAACACCTGAGTTCAAATAGGACAGGTTAGCTGAGGAGCAGGCAAGGGAAGAGGTCACTAGCTCAGGGTCAAACTACTCTCAGGGTCTCAAGTCAACTGAGACCACAGCTAGGCCTGCTGGAGGCCACTGCTCAGCCATGATAAGGAATAAAGACCTTCCTTTAAGAATCAGTTAATGGTTTGTCCCAGTGAAAAGCTATGATTCAAAGCTCTGGGCATCACTGCTCACCTGGTATCTGTGACTAATATAGTGGATGGGGCTCAATGGGCCATTTCCTTTTACATTGTTGAGCAATAACATGATGTAAGGATCTGTTGTTTTTCTTGAAAAATTTAAAAAAATGCATATTTCACAAGGAGTATTTGGCTTTACAGAAAATGAGGTATTGCTGACTCTGTATCATGAGTTGCTTGAGAATCAAGGAGTAAGAATATTCACTTATATGAGAGGCTGACATCTGCAAACAGCCTCCCCCACTCCTCCCCGCCCCATCCCAAAATGTACCACCTCCCGGTCAGTCCAAAGCTCTACTGGCACTCTCATACAGGAGGTTTTTCATTACCCAATCCGACACCCCATTCAATTATTAAAGAATGCCCTGTTATATTTATTACAGAGGTAGCTGATATTGCTGCCAGTTGTCGATTTTTGGTTTCCTGTGGTTGATTTTCATGCATGAGGAACACACAGCTGCTGGGTGGGTGCCAGCGCTCCCATCAATCTCTCCAGGCTGCCTCGACCTCAGGATATGTAAGAGTAGTGGATAAATTGGAAGATCAATGACTTGTCCCTCCTGCCGCACCAGCTGCTATTGAGAAATTAATATGAGGATCACTATAAATAATAGATAAAAGATGATATGGCTTACAGTGTAAAATATTAAGGCTGGACACAATGTGCCAGAGGAATCTAAACCAAAAGCTAAGCAAATTAACCCTGTAAGGGCCTTCTGGAAACCTGTTGGAGAAAGAAAAATCATGCTCTAATGTGATAAGGATCTCTTACTAGATAAAGAGAGCCCAGAACACTAATGAAGTAGTATTCCTTCTCTTTTCTGTGTCTGGAGTTTTAGGACTGGAAGAGATTGCAGAGATCATTTACCCCAGATATCTCATTTTTCATGAGGAATTGGAAGACCAGAGAGCTAAGTGATTTGCTTGCCTATTTGCAGCTAGCTGGTGACAGGGTTGCTCATGGACCCCAGTTCCATCCTTTTTTATCAAGCAATCTCCTATCAGGATGACTCTTAATAAAATCCTCATTTTGTGCTCTCTTGGGCTCTCTTAGAAGAGCACTAATTTGTAATCATGCCAGAAGCAGTAAAAGATGATAATATTTCCTAATATGCACTCAAGACCAAAGATCTACATGCAGCATGATAATAATGTTTGACAGATGTCATTTACAGAGCACCTTTGATTCTGAGGACATTATCCATGTTTCTACTGAGGGTGATGAAATGGAACAGACCATCAGACTCCAAACTGTATGCAGAGCCCAAGAAAGAGTTCGGTGAAGAACAGGAAAAGTGTTGGTTGTACCAGGAGAATACTGGTTGTGGAGGAAATGGAGGCCCTAAGGGGAGCATCTTGTCCATAACATGGGAGCTGAAGTTGAAGAGTCCTGGATTAGTGTCGTTTCAGGCTAAAAGTCTAAATTCCACCGTTGGCACCATGGGTGTGTGTTAATCTGGATGGCTCCACCCCAGAGTGACTCCGAACCCTGGGGTTACAGTTTTAAGTTCCGCTCTGCCCCTGCTGGCAGCCCATGACCCGAGAAACGGGACATTTCTCAGTTCTGTGTGTACCTTAATTTGAAGTTCCTTCTGGCTGCTTCTCAGGACAACTACATCGGATTTAGATTCCTTAAAATGCAGTTATGAATCTGTTGGCCTTGACCCTGGGTTCTACCCACGAATTCATTTGTACTTGGCAGAGAGCATTTAATTTCTCATCTCCTATGTCACTGAAGCCTCTCTTTAGAGCCTCTCCTCACTCTCACCTGTTAATAATCAGAAGTCAGCTACATGAAACATTCAGTTCAGGCTCCATAGCTTTTGAAGACAAATGTGCTTTAAAAAAGAATAGTGGGGGGACGCCTGGGTGGCTCAGTTGGTTAGGCAGCTGTCTTCGGCTCAGATCATGATCCCAGCGTCCTGGGATCAAGTCCCGCATCGGGCTCCTTGCTCTGTGGGGAGCCTGCTTCTCCCTCTGACTCTGCCTGCCACTCTGTCTGCCTGTGCTCGCTCTCACTCGCTCTCTCTCTGACAAATAAAAATCTTTAAAAAAAAAAAAAAAAGAATAGTGGGATGCTGATTTATTTAAAGCCAAGTCACCTACTGAGTGACAAAGGCTGATTCTCTCTTTAGCAGGTTAAAAAGAATCCCCAGTCCAAAACTCTTGCTTTTAAATACAAAAAACAAAAATAAATAAACAAAACAAAACTGCTGTCAGTGCTGTTTCTTAAGGGCCAAAAAGTACTCATTACAAAAAGAGAAAAAAAAAAAAAAATTGGGGCTCAATGCCAGCTTTCCCTGAAGTACCTGCCTCAGTTGAGAAATGATTATGAAGATCACTATAAATAAAAAATTAAAGATGATGTGGCTTTTGGAGTAAAATATGAAGCAGTCACAATATGATGTATCAAGTTTAACCAAATTAACCCCCTGGGATAAACAGGGGCTTGGTTTTTTGTTGCATTTGAAAAATGAACTAGTTTAAAAAAAAAAAAAAAAAAAAGCTTATATATGAAGGGAGTCATCCAGGGGCTCAAAAAGGAGAATTCAGTTTCTTTCCTTTTAGGTAGTCTTATCTTAGACACCTGCACAAGATTTGGAAAATGCTTTCCCTTGGGCAACAACAACAAAAAAGAGCAATCACTCAGCATTCTGCAAAGATGCACCAACTGATCTCATTGGTTGATGCGGTAACTGGAAGCTATGTTTAGGGAATGGAGTTATTTTGTGCATTTTAATCCACAAGCTTTGCTCAGGAAATATGCTTTCCATTAGGATGCACACAAATCATTTTTCTAATATACCATTCATTAGATTAATGTTAGTATTAGACCTTCGTAGAGTATATATGTGTCTTGGGCATTTTTCCAGAAATGTATTATGTAACATGGATTTCCAATTCCTAATTGCAAAGTTTCAAAACCTGGGCTTCAGAGGAGACTTCGGAAATAGGCTAGCTGCAATGCATTTTTCACCCCTGTGTCTAACTAGTCTCCCCAAATTGTGTGTCTTTTCCAGGAAATGAGATCAAAATAAAAATAAAATCTTGGTCCCGGTGAAGCAATTATTTTGATCTGTTGAGACAGATAGCCAGAGTTTTTGCCTAAGTCTGTTGGGTATAGACTCCTTTTCCTGCAGGCTCTGACCTTCTCTCTAACCCTGAAAGAATGTAGATGGGTTGGGTGACTCACATTCACTTTTGGAGCAGTGAGCTGAATTATTTAGCATAAGCAATGGGAAGAGTGGAGGAGTAAGTGGGGAGAAATAATTTTAAGTTATATCTTTAGCTGGAGGAAAATTGGCCTACCTACACAAGAGTAAATATGGCATATGCAATGATTCAAATACTCAAAGATGTCTGTTTTAGCAATAAAGACTAGATCTGGACACAATCCCTGGCATAGTCAGACATACACCTGCACGTTCACTGTATCAAAAGAACCACAGAAGTGTGTTGAAAACTGCTTAAGTGAGAGACATAAACACAACTACAGATGAACGGACAGGAATTTAAGACTTTAAATGCTGGTCTGCTGGCAAAGCAGCAGGGTAAGCTCCAGCCAATTTTCAATTGTGAGACACTAGGTTCACATTGCAGACATGCTAGAATGTTTGTTCTTCCCTGCCCAATCTTTTAGGGAGGATATTAAACACCCCTGTTAAATGTCTGCAAGTGATTGCCAAAGTGAAGCTTTTGAAAATGATGGCTGTGATCTTTAATAAGGTTGTGCCCTTGTCAAGAGTCTCAGAATTTCCAATGTAATTTCAAATCAACAATTTTTTTTTTTGGATGATATACATGTCTGACTCACTGCAAGAAATATCCACATATAGTTGAAGTTAGGGACCAGCTGGTAGAAATTTATATGGTTATCTCCTGACCTAACCTTTTAGCTTCTTTTTGTTCCTTGGTTGTGGTTTAGCTAGATCTTGCCTCAGGGGCTTTGCTCCTGCCATTTTCGTTTTTCTGGATTATTTCCAGAAACTTTTCCGTAAGTGGCTCCATTCTGTTCCTTGGCACTCATTCCTTAAAAATATTTTTGTCTTGATTATCCTAGTAGCCTAACTTAGTCACAATTTATCATTCTACTTTATTTATTTCCTTCACAGCACTTACTAATTTTTCAAGAACAGTAATGGAATAATAAAAAATAACATTTATCTTTTTTTTGTCTGTTTGCAGTTGGATGAGCTTCTTCCCAAAGAATGCAAGCTCCACAATGGCTGAAATTGTGTTACCTTTCTTATTCCTGTTCTACACCAGCCTTGGAACAGTGTCTGATGTAGTCAGACATCAAGGTTTGTTGATTGAGTGTGTAAAGAATGTTATGAGTATATGAATGGACTTGGAATTATTTGAGGTCACTCTTAATGATGGGTAGGGTTAGTGATTAAATTACACCTTAGGCCTTAGAGCTAGAAGTGATCTTATTGATTCTCATAGTTGGGACAAAATTCTCCCTTCTATAGCATCTCTGACAGACGATCAACCAGTCTGTGCTTGAACAACTGTATTTGAAAGACATAACTATGACATTGTCTTCTTCGGCTTCAGACAGATTGCAGCCTTCTATGGCAGTTTGTTCCTCATTATACAGCTATAATTAGGAGCAAACTCTTTGACTTATCCAGAAATCTTCTCTCAGTCCTCTCACCTTTTGCTCCTTCTTCTCATTCCTAGGGAACAGACAGGACAATGCTTCCCCTGAATTACAGCCTTTCGGTGTGTATGGCTCCTTATAAAAAAAAATTAATGCTGTGGCAAAATTCACCTTGATTGTCTCCCATTTATTCCCACATTTCTTGTTAGTATTTAGAGACCATTTGTCTTAGTAGTCTGCCTTATATTTGAGGGAGTAGAGAAATAAAAGAAATCTAAGGGTTATGCTGGAAGCAGTCAGACATATTTTAACTTCTCTTTTATGTACTCAGTGTTAGTGCTATGGGGAATTGAGCGGTGTAGTCACAAAATTATTGGCGTTGCTTGAAAAATCTATTCATAGTGAAAGATAATGGTATCCTGGGAAGCTCTGCCTGATGGGGAAGGTGTCAGCCACATCTTAGGGTTCTGAGTATTTCTCAAACAGTTGTGATAGAAAACATCTCTTCGTCTTCTTTTTTGGGGTGTTCAACTAGTCAACAAAAAGCATACCTCATATTCCTAAAATATTGATGCCTTAGTTGACACTCTTTTGGGTCTTAAAAGACCAACATATGTGCCTGATAGTGTAGAGTTACACAGAGCCTGAATATTTGCGTCCCACCGAAAGCCGTTGTGGCATGTCTCTTCACCAATATGTATGAATGGGAGAAAATAAAAATCCTGGCTTGTGGATCAAGGTAAGCCAAAATTCCTTTCATTTTCGCTGTGACAAACAGTGCAACGGTATAAGATATCTGAAAACAGCCTCGCAGGTTTTGATAGAAATCTTAAGTGGGATGTAGAGAACATATGACAAAAATAACAGCAAGTAAGTACTCCTAGGAAACTTTTTCAAGAAGAGTCAACACAATAATAATTATAGAAATGACAATAAGAAGATCAGTCTTAACAGCTTTAGAATGGCACCTAGTTTGTTTGTTTTTTTTAAGATTTTATTTATCAGAGAGAGAGATGGGGAGAGAGTGAGCACAGGCAGACAGAATGGCAGGCAGAGGGAGAAGCAGGCTCCCTGCTGAGCAAGGAGCCGATGTGGGACTCGATCCCAGGATGCTGGGATCATGACCTGAGCCGAAGGCAGCTGCGTAACCAACTGAGCCGCCCAGGCGTCCCAGAATGGCACCTAGTTCTAAGCATGCCTAACACATTAACATGTGTTAATTCCATGCCACAGCACTAAAAGAGAGGTGCAGTTATTACCTTGTTTTTCAAATGAGGAAATGAGACACAGAAGTTAAGTAACAGTACTGAGGTCCCACCACTAAGGAAGTGGTGGAGTTGAGAAAAAGACCCAGGCAAAACAATTTCAGAACTCTTGTTCTGAACCAGTAGGTTATATACCCTAGGTAATATTTATACATTTTGAAATCACTTTACAGGTACTCTTTTGACCTATGACGTGCACAGGGAATACCCAGGGAAATAGGCATTGTAATTGTCTTGCTTTTCTTTAACAACAGGCTGTTAACTTTCTGAAATTGAATAGTCTTCCCAACTTCTTAAAAATTCAACCTACAATTTGAAAATGAAGGGCTAATGAAATAAATGTATAGGAAATTCAGTTCTAGAGAACAAATGAAAGAATATAGCCATATAAAAAAGGGAGACAAAGCAGAAACCAGACCCCTAAACTCTATGATGAAGCCCACATTCTTAGGTAAAGAGGTATGTAGTACTTCCTTAATACCATGTTCACAGAAGCCAAGAGTCTCCCCTTGATCACGATTCGCTATCTGATCTGACCAGGGTCATCTCCCTCTTGGAATCTCTAAGTTTCTATAAAATGATGAAGCTGGAACAAGGTCAGCTCTTATAACCCAGCTCTTAACAATCTGTGCATCTGTTTGGTAGATTCTGAATTTCTCTATCATGACAGATTATTTTGTTCTTAACTATTCCTCTTTTCCTGATTTTTTTGTAATTTTTAATTCATAGCAAGGGAAAAGAAAAAAAAATACCAAGCTGAAAGTTACCAACACACTAACTCTAACTTTCCATCCTCATTTCACTGCCAGTTCAGCAGAACACCCGTAGAATTCTGATGCAGACTGTGAAAACACATTGTAAGAGTTCCAGAGTCTTTTCCACATGTGGTTGTCCTCTGTTTTCCACCAGCACTATCATGGACTGTCATCTGCACATCCATTGAAAGGAAATTAAGTAATAGAATATCAGGGCTCTTGGAGGAAGAAATCCTTGAACTGATCCTTACTGTGTGAAACTTCAGCATTAAAGGTTAAACCTTAAAGGCAATGCATTCCTGTGAATAGAGGGAGAACATGACACGAATAATATACAATGCTAACATTAACTATACACACACATATGGTTTTGAAATTATTTAGAGATATTATTTGGGTTAATTTTGGAAGCAATAAGAGTATTTTTTTTTCCCTCAGAGAGAACCTTATTCTCTAAATGCACTCAGATGCACATATATATCCCTGCTGGACTCTTATATATTCAATTGATTTTTCAAGTCATTTTTCTATATATTTCCTCATATATTTATTCTAGTATTATTCCTTCTTGGACAGAAGTTTTTCTCTATAGAAATAACTTGTGTCATGACCTCAAAGTACTCAGGCTTCTTTTTGGCGTCTGGTGGCATCTGGTGGGGAAGGTGACCAGTTGTACAGCAGAAGAATTAAAAGGTGAACCTAAAAGTGAGACTTAGGTCTTAATTCCAATGGAAAAAGAGAAGGATCGCGGTGAAAATCATTGGAATAAAGGACCTCTCCGAAAAAATCAGTTGTAGGATAATTCATCGGTTAGTGTTTACCCTCAGTTTACCAGTGATTTGAGTTCATAAAGTACCCTGAGTAACTGTATCCTCTGTCATAGGATCTATGTAACCATAGCTTTATCTTCCTGAAATTAGTTGGTGATAAAATATGCATAGAGAATGGGAATCATGAATCCATGTCTCCCCCAAATTGAAGGCACTCATTAGACAGGTTTAACCCAGACTGTAACCCAAACTCATTAGAGTACAGGTTTATTCATATTATACCAACTGAGGCTGTACCCCACCATTCTTATCTGTTAAAGGAGATAGCGTGGTTGACTTTGAGTAGAAAAATATCAGCATACTGACAAAGTACTTTCAAACTATTTGAACATAGTTCAGTGTTTGCCCACCAAAAGCAAATCAACTCATTTAACCTTGTAGGGAACAATGTTCTCACTTTTCATTGTCGCTAAAGGAATTTTAACATTTGGTGGATATATCACCCATAGAATGCTATTCTTACACTTATTCATAACAGGACCTGTTTTTTTTAAAATGCAGACTCATATAATAAGCCTCAAAATAAATACCCAGTGCTTTTAGGAGTCACATGGTTTAGTTTTCTCAGATGTGGACTCAGACTTGCATCCCAAGCATTATGATCTGGGCTTGTCAAATTATTTCCTTGGAACCAAGAAAAAATTGTTATCTGAATTTAAAGGCCAATTAAATAAATGTGATGATGATTGATAAAGTTGACTAGCATAGTAGCTTAGTGTATATGTTCAGGAGCTGGGCAGTCAGGGTTTGAATTTTAGCTCAACTGCTATAGCTGTGCAGTCATTGACAAGTTATTTAACCTCTCTGTGCCTAAATTGCTTCACCTGAAAACTGAGCTGCTTCATCAAGGGTCATAAATAAACATAACAATCTCAGAGGGTTAATGTAAAGAATAAATGATAAGCAAATTTCTTAAAAGCTTAAAGCAATGCATGGCTTATAAAATAATTTTCAAATGCTGTTAATTATTAGTAAAACAGTATCCCCATATTGTTTATTAGATTATCTCAAAATAATAATAACAGGGCTATGTTATTTCACTAATTTTGTTTTTTGGTCACATAGATTAGAATAATGTCACCTTTAACGGGAAACGAGGAAAACGTGTTTTTAATCTGGTCAAGGGACTCAAGTCACATAATTCAGAAATGTTTCTAAACTAGTGGCATCTGCTTTGAATCTGTCATAGCCAGAGAAAGTTTATTGTCCTACTAAAGTGACAGCTTTATATTTGTGTGGCATTAAAAAAAAAAAAAAAAAAAAAGATAAGTGCTAGGTAAGATATATATCCTTAGGCATAGTCATGCCACATATAGTGGAAAATTATCCCTGCTGGGTTCAACTGTTGTGATCCAGAGCCTGTCAATGCCTATTATCAGAAAAAGGAAGGTATAAGAACCATATGTGTTTGCCATTAGGTCGATCAACAGCATTGATAATGTCAGCCTCTGAGAGTATTCTGCCCACGAATAACCCAATTGGCTCTTTTGAGCATGCTTAGATAGAGTCTTCCATCAGTGTGGTAGAAGTTAACTCTGTAAGAGTGTATACAAATTGAAGGGTGAAATTAACAACTATTGACCAAGTTTGTGGCTGTACAAATTAGGGAAAGAGTTAAATAATGGAGGTATGAAGAATCAGGCAAATGCTTATTTGGCATGAACACGATAAAGTTGTTTCTTGGTAAGAAACAAAAAAATTTGCCGGAAATGAAAGCCCCAAGTAGTGCTACTGTGGCTTGACCACAGTATCACAACAAATAAACACACATACATGCACATAGGCACAGGCAAAGCCCTCTTTGCACCAATGCCCCAAAGTACTTCAGTGGGTCTTTGGAATGAGCAAAGTAGGTTGATAGATGCCCTTTGTAAGCTGGATTTACCAAATAGACCTGGTTACTAACAGAGTAAGAAGAGGATAGTTCTGATAACATGAGTAATTCAATGCTCAAAGGAGTTCTCAGATGATGAGCAAATTAGTGGATAAAAAAATGAGCCGAATTTGTTACATGTTTGTTTCTTGCTTACTGCAGTCAAAAACAGATGTGGAAATACAAAGCTTCAGAATTATTAAAACCTGGGAAGAACACTGTCATATTCTCCTTTAATTTAGGACTGTATTGCCCCAAATCATTGAGCTATCTTCACTGCCTATCCTGCAGGACAGAAGGCATTTCTGCTAATTAGTGAAAATATTTTACAAGTATCTCTGGACTAAAGTTTCAAGACATAGCTTGAAAACATGAACTTCAGTTGTTTTTTGAATAATTTTCCTTTTACTTTAAAATCAAGTTATTTGTAATGCCTAACAAAGGAAACAACAGAAAGAAGAAAAATGCAGTAAATCTGTTAAAAAAGATTCTTTTCCAGTGAAAAAATACGAAAAATTTGTCCTTAAAAATCTCATTATCATGAGAATTATATAGTCCAAAGAAATGGAAATATTTTATATTGACCTTGAAAAGAGTATTCAGGAGACTAAAGTCATATATGGACACACACACATACACACAGAGAAACTGAGAAAATGAATGAGACACCATCCAGAATCCCTTTTTCTAAGTAGGTAAACAGAGCTCTCATTCATGAGAAAGGCCTGTTGGGCAGAAAACATCTTCATAAGGACAGAGCAGACTTGTAACAGACACCAATTCCATGAACTCTAGCTTTATGTAAACAAATAGGTAAGTAAGGAATGAAGGAAAGAAAGGAAGTAAATAAG
The DNA here is from genome assembly GCF_022355385.1 of Mustela nigripes. Taxonomy (NCBI): domain Eukaryota; kingdom Metazoa; phylum Chordata; class Mammalia; order Carnivora; family Mustelidae; genus Mustela; species Mustela nigripes. Next base: position 71,268,411 of record NC_081565.1, on the reverse strand, counting down.
TAGATAAGTAAGGAATGAAGGAAAGAAAGGAAGAAAGAGAACCAAAACCAAGAAAATGCAGGGAAAATTGTATGAAAGCAACAAAGTGTACAAACAATAAAATAGACCACAGGAAACAGGAATAATTCAGAGAACCAAATATAATCAAGTCAAAAATAAAATAAGTCAAATTTATTAATTAGCATTGTGAAAAAATAGGGAAAAGAGTAAGGGAAAAAATGTCCACTTAAAATATATACAAATATATATATGCGTACATATATAAATTCATACATATATGTGTATATTTTAGCATATATTTATATATAATATATAGTATGTATTTCATATATACTAAAATATTAAAAGGATGAATAAAGAAAATGTAATATTGGTATGATAGGCATTCTAAAAACAAAGAAGACAGATAATGAGAGAGTGTTATGTTAATTTCCTATTGCTGAATTAACAAGTTACCTCAAACTTAGTGACTCAAAGCAACACAAATTTATTCCTTATGATTTCATGCATTAGAAGTCCAGCACATGTCACACTGGCCTACAATGAAGTTGTTAGTAGGGCTGCATTCCCTTTTGGAGACTCTAGGAGAGAATCCATTTCCTTGCCTTTTCCAGCTTCTAGAGACTGCCCCCATTCCTAGACTCATGGTCCCTTTCCTCATCTTCAAATCCAGCAATAACAACCTGAGTATCCCCCTCATCACATCACTCTGACCTTTCTTCCATTATCATATCTTCTTTGAGTCTTCTGATTCTGTGTTTTAAGGAGGCATGATGTGTGTTTTAAGGATGATAACATTGGGTCCACCTCTATGATCCGAGACAATCTTATTTTAAGGTTACATGTTGAGCATCCTTAATTTCTTCAACTTTAATTCCTCTTTGCCATGTAACCTAACATACTCTCGGGTTCTTAGAGTTGGCCATGGGTATCTTTGAGAGGGAAGTGGGCAGTGATTCTGCCTACCTAACACAGCTAGAAATAAAGAAAGATTTTATTTATTTATTTTTTGTTGGTTGTTGTTATTTTTCCAAAGAAAGAGTTGAAAAAAAATCATTCAGACCTTAAGTAAATACAGTTCTTTAGTTTACAAAGTTGTATTAAGCGCAGAGAAGGTTTAAATGGTGAAAATTATTTACCAAGGCTTCATTCTGCTGGATATTGAGTTGATCAAAGAAAAAGAAAAATACAAAATTTTCTAAAAGAAAAAAATAGAGATTACATACAAAACAACAAAAAATATTAAAGTTGGATTATAAGAAAATAAAACAGTGCTACCAAATTTTGATGAAAAATGGTTTTAATTATAATATACAAGTAGCAAAATTATAACTTGAATGTGAGGACAAAATAAATGTTTTGTACCTACAATGATGTAAAAAAATTATAATTGGGTCACTCAAACTAAATGAAAGAAATTTCTCAAATATTTGAATATAATAAAAAAGAGACTCAAGAAGGCGAATATCATGACACACACACACACACACAAAGTCAAATATATTAGGTACAGAAAACTAAAAGAAAATGTATTACATGAAGATGTTACTCTTTTTTTTTTTAATATTTTATTTATTTATTTGACAGAGCAAGAGAGGGAATATAAGCAGGGGAAGTGGGAGAGGGAGAAGCAGGCTTCCTGCTCGGGCTCCATCCCAGGACCCTGGGATTATAACCTGAGCCACAGGCAGATGCTTAATGACTGAGCCACCCAGGTGCCCCCAAATGTGTAACTCTTTATTTATAGAACATTTTCCCTGAGGAGCTCTATTTCGGTAATGTAAGCTTACACTTTTTTTCAGTTGGGTCTTACCATACTACTTTGTTCTGAATAATATTTGATATATTACATATAATATAATATAATTTTAATATATACTATATACTATATATCAAAATATGTAATGTACATTATATATATTATTTATGTATAATAGAATATATATTGTGAAATGTAGATACCTAGAGGTCATAGGACATAATAACAGAGAGCAGCAAATTACACAGAAAGACCTTTAAAGATCTGCAAAGGGTCCCCCTTGAATTCTCAGCTTTGTGCTGATAAGCACATGCATGTGAGGAAAGCACCAAAGTCAAGGAAAAAAGAATCTGAAAGTATTAGAAGAAACAACATCCACTAATCAGAGTGAAAAACCTTGTGATTTAATATTTCAACTAAAAGGGTGAGACTTTTATATGAGACATAAAAGAAATAACCAATTATATGTGATATAAAAGAAACCACTTTAAACATAAGGCACAAATAATTTAAAAGTAAATGGATGGAAAAATAATGAATACTGTTTTTCTGAAAATAAATAAATTGAAAAAATTAAAAAAAAATAAAAGTAAATGGATGGAGAAAAAAATAGTATACCTGGCTAATAGTAATCAGAAAAAAGCTGGAATGGCTGTGTTAATATTAAACAAAGCAAATTTCAGTGCAGAAAATATTACTAGGTATAAAAAGGATCATTTCATAAAGATAAAGTTTCAATTCTTCAAGAGAACAAAGTAATCCTAAATGTTTATGTATCTAATATCAGAGTTTCAAAATATGCAAGGCAAATGCTGATAGAATTACAAGGAGAAATAGACAAATCCACAAAAACTCTAAAACACTGTTTTCATGAAATACCACCATATACTTAGCAGAATGTATGTGATTGAAAATATTGGCCGGGGGCACCTGGGTGGCTCAGTGGGTTAAAGCCTCTGCCTTCGGCTCAGGTCATGATTCCAGGGTCCTGGGATCGAGCCCCACATTGGGCTTTCTGCTCAGCAGGGAGCCTGCTTCCCCCTCTCTCTCTGCCTGCCTCTCTGCCTACTTGGGATCTCTCTCTCTAAAAAAAAAAAAAAAGAAAGTATTGGCCGGCACATATTGCATGGAGGACTGGCTGTGGTGCATAAATAATGAATCTTAGAGGACACTGAAAAAAAAAAAGTATTGGCCATAATGAAGAACTAAATTAATGGAGAGATATTCCATATTCATGGATACAAACACTCAACATGTTTTTAAAAAATTTTATCTATTTATTTGACAGAGAGTGAGCACAAGTAGAGAAGCAGGGGGTGGGGAGCAGGCTCCCCGCTGAGCAGAGAGCCCAATGTGGGGCTCGATCCTAGGACCCTGGGATCATGACCTGAGCCAAAGGCAGAGGCTTAACCCACTGAGCCACCCAGGCGCCCCAGGAACACTCAGTGTTGTCAAGATGTCACTTCTTCTCAATTTGATCTAAAGATTCAATGTAATTCCATTTAAAATCTCAGCAGGTTACTTTGTAGATGCCCACAAACAGATTCTAAAGTTTATAGAGAGAAGCAATAGACATAGAATAGATAACACACAGTATTAAAAGAGAATGATGTTAGAGGACTGACTCTATCTGACTTCAGGACTTACTATAAAGAAAGTACAGTAATCAAGATAGCGTGGTATTGGTGAAAGAATAGATCAATGGAATAGAATAGAGAGCCCAGAAATAGATCCACATTCATATTGTTAATTGATCTTTGACAAAGGAGTGAGGACAATCCATGCAGCAAAGATAGTCTCTTCAACAAATGGTGCTGGAACAACTGGATATCCACATGTGAAAAAAATTAACCTAGGCACAGACCTTAGACCCTTCCCCAAAATAAATTCAAAATGTATAATAGACATAAATGTAAAATGCAAAATTATAAAATAACAGGAGAAAATCTAGATGATCTTGGGCATGTCAGTGGCTTTTAAGATACACCACCAAATACACAGTCCATAAAAGAAAGAACTGATCAGGTGGACTTCTTGAAAATTAAAAACTTGTGCTTCACGGAAGACACTATCAAAAGAATGAAAAGACAGGCTATAGACTGACAGAAAATATTTGTAAAAGATATATCTGATAGAGGACTATTATCCAGAATATACAAAGAACTCATTAAACTTAACAATAGCAAAACCAGCCTGATTCACAAGTGGGCAAAAGGACTGAACCTCACCAAAGAAGCTGTAAAGATGGCAAATAAGCATATAAAAAGATGCTTCATACCATGTATTATCAGGGAAATGCAACTTGAAACAGCAGGCTGGGGCGTCTGGGTGGCTCAGTGAGTTAAAGCCTCTGCCTTCAGCTCAGGTCATGATCCCAGGGTCCTGGGATTGAGCCCCACATCGGGCTCTTTGCTCAGCAAGGATCCTGCTTCCTCCTCTCTCTCTTTCTGCCTGCCTCTCTGCCTACTTGTGATCTCTGTCAAATAAATAAAAATAAAATCTTTAAAAGAAAAAAACAAAAACAAAACAAAAAACGGGCTGCATATAGTACTATGCCTATTAGAGTGGCCAAAATCCAAAACACTGATGTCACCAAATAATCCTAAGGATGTGAAGCAACAGGAACTCTGATGCATTGCTTATGGGAATGTAAAATGGAAGATAGTTTGAGAGTTTCTTACAAAATTAATCATACTCTAACTAAACAATTCAGTAGTTATGTGCCTTGGTATTTACCCAAAGAATCTGAAAAATTAGAGCCACACAAAAACCTACACAGAGATGTTTATGGCAGTTTTGTTCACAATTGCCAAAATTTGAGAGCAACCAAGATGTCCTTCAGCAAGTGAATGGATAAATAAAGTACGGTACAACCAGACAGTGAATATTACTCATCACTAAAAAGAAATAAACTCTTGGGAGGCCTGGGTGGCTCAGTTTGTTAAGCGGCTGCCTTCGGCTCAGGTCATGATCCCAGCGTCCTGGGATCGAGTCCCACATCGGGCTCCTTGCTTGGCGGGGAGCCTGCTTCTCCCTCTGCCTCTGCCTGCCACTCTGTCTGCCTGTGCTTGCTCTCGCTTCTCTCTCTATGACAAATAAATAAATAAAATCTTTTAAAAAAAAAAAAAAAGAAAGAAACTATCATGCTATAAAAAAGAACCTTAAATGCATATTAGTAAGTAAAAGAAGCCAGTCCCAGGAGATAGCATACTGTATGATTCCAACTATATGACATTCTGGAAAAGGCAAAACTGGGAAGACAGTATTTAAAAATCAGTAGTTGGCAAGGGTAGGATAGAGGAAAAGTATGACTGTAAGAAGATTAGTGGTTTCCAGGGATTAAAAGGAGGGGAATAAGTAGGCAGAATACGGAAGATTTTTAGGGCCTCGGAACTATACAATACTATAATATGGATACATACTCTTATACAGTTGTCCAAACCTACTGATATATAACACCAAGAGTGAAACCTAGTGTATACTGTGGACTTTGGGTGATAGTGATGTTTTGGGTGATAATAATTATAGGTTCATCAGCTATAATAAATATATCACTCTGGTGGGGGGTGTTGGTGTTGGGGGAGACTATGCATGTGTGGAAGTATGAAGTATATGGGAAAAGGCTGTACCTTTCATTCAGTTTTTCTAGGAAACTAAAAGTGTCCTAAAAAAAAATAAATTGTATTAAAAAAAGAAAGAAAACACAGTAGTAATCAAGCACAATTTTAGAATGTAAAATTTATACTACTTATTAAATACTGTTCACTTATGTAAACAAAATCATAATCTATAATTCATACCCATTGCGATTAGATATAATGTTAAGATACTGAGGCAAAATAGAGAGCTAACAAAACATTAAATATACAGGAAGAATGCAGAGCAAGTCTGTATGTCTACATTGTGTAGAAATTCTGTGATTTTATTTCTCAACAGCATTAACCTATCCATAGAATTAGAATTATCAGCTTTTCTTTTGGGAAAATTCTACTTGATTTCCAGAATACCACACACTTCTGGTATTCCTCCCAGTTTTCTGGCATCCCCTCCCCTTAGCCTCCTTTACTGTTCCCAACTCATGTCTTCAGTCTCTAAATGCTGGGCTGTTCCTGGGCTTTTCTTGCCTTCCATCTTTTTCTTTCCACACTTAAATTCTCGTGGTGATCTCCTCCAATCTCATAACTCAGAATATCGTTAACAGTAATAATTCTCAACTTTTTATCTCTAGCCCAGACTTCCCTCCTGAACTCATCTCATATATCCAGCTGATTACTTGACATCACTACTTTGTCATTTAATAGGCATTTAAAGCTTAATATACCGTCTAAACAAATACACACCTAGCCACACATGTTTTTCCCATAGACTTTCCAAAATAGAAAAGAGCAGTTGCATTCTACCACGTATCAGTTACAGAACGTTGTGACTTATCTTTGACTTTTTTCTTTCTCTCTCCTTTCACATCCAATACACCAGCAAAATATGTCAGTTCTATATTTGAAATATAGCTAGAATTTGACAATTTGTCACCACTTCCACTATTACTACCAGGATTAAGCTTTCATTCTCTCCCACCTTGATTATTATCCTCTCTGAAATCTGTTTTCAACACAGTGACCAGATAACCTTTTGAGAATATAAATTAGATAAATTATGTGACTTCAATGTATTCTTTTCTCACTCAAAGTCAGAGCTGAAGTCTGTACAATGCTGCACAAAGTCCTACATGATTACCTCCATGTTTATACTTGACCTCATCTCCTCTACCTCTCCCTTTTTCTCACTCTGTTAAGACACAGTGTACTCCTCGTATACTCCAGCAATATAGTAGGCAAACGTTTTCACTTGATATTCCCTTTGCATGAATTGATATGCTTTTCAGTATCTACATAACTTGTTCACTTACTTGTTTAGGTCTCTTCTCAAATGTCACCTTCATCATTAGACCTCCTTGGTTTTTCTATCTAACTTGCAACTCCACTAATACTCCCTAGTTTCCTAGAAGATTCCCCTCTGATGTAGAATCGGTTAAATTAATGAATGGAGTGAGCAATATCTAACTTTAAAAGTAAAACATTGGCTGTGAGCACTTGTTGAGGGAGGGGGTCATTGGGATATAAATAAAAGAATTAAAAGTTTATATCTTACCATTCATTATCCATTCCCTCAGGGTTCTGCTGTGATGAATAAAGGGCACAATGACATAGGACTAATTAATAGCTTAAATTTATTAGGATCACAAAAAGTCCATAATAGAAATGTGATGAAAATTGTATCTGAGGTCCTTAACAAAATATTAACCAGTTGAATTTAAAAAGTGTTAAAAAAAAAAAAAAAAGAGGGATTTGTCTCAGATATGCAAGTCTGGTTCAACATTCAAAAATCAATCAATGTAATTCATCACATCAAAAGAAAAATCACATGACCATATCAGTGCATGCAGAAAAGCCATTTAAGAAAATCCTGTACTCATTCATGGTAAAAATTCTTAGTAAATTAGGAAGAGAGGGGAACTTTCTTCACTTGATAAAAACTGAAAAAACCCTACAACTAACATCGTATTTAATGGAGAGCAATTTAAAAGCTTTCCCCACTGAAATTCAGAACAGGGCAGGGATGTGTCCTCCCTTATTCCTTTTCAACATTGTACTGGAAGTCCTTGCTAATGTGATAAGGCAAGAAAAAGAAATAAATAGTGCACAAATTGTGAAAAAAGGACATAAAACTGTTCACAGATGACTTGATCATCTATATAGAAAATCTTAAAGAATTGGCAAAAATAAACCCTCCTGGAACTAATAAGAGATGGGAACCAGGTTTCAGGATCCAAGGTTAATATACAAAAGGCAATTGCTTTTCTGTATACCAACAATGAACAAGTGGAATTTGAAATAAAAACACACCATCATTAACACCACCAAAAATGAAAAACTTTTAAATACTTTAGTATAAATCTAAAAAAATATGTACAAGGAGAACTGAAAAATTCTGATGAATAAAATCAAAGTGTAAGTAAATTGAGAAATATTCCATGTTCATGAATAAGAAGACTCAATATTGTCAAAATGTCAACTCTTTACAGCTTTATAGAAATTCAGTGCAATACCAATAAAAAAAACACAGTATTATTTTTATAGATATCAGCAGACTGATTCTGAAATTTATATGGAGAGGCAAAAGACCCAGAATAGCCATCATACTATTTTTTTAAACAATTTTATTTACTTAGAGAGTACAGCAGGGGAGTGGCAGGCAGAGGGAGAAGTAGACTCACCTCTGAGTAAGGAGCCCGATATAGGACTCAATTCCAGAACCCTGGGATCATGATCTGAGCTGAAGGCAGATGCTTAACTGACTGAGCGACCCAGACATCCCTAGCCATCATATTATTAAAGGAGAAAACCACATTGAAGGAATGATACTACCTGACTTCAAGACTTACTATAGAGTGCCTGGGTGGCTTAACCCACTGCCTTCGGCTCAGGTCATGATCTCAGGGTCCTGGGATCGAGTCCCACATCGGGCTCTCTGCTCAGCAGGGAGCCTGCTTCCTCCTCTCTCTGCCTGCCTCTCTGTCTACTTGTGATCTCTCTCTGTCAAATACATAAATAAAATCTTTAAAAAAAATTAAAAAAGACTTACTGTAAAGCAGCAATATCAAAGCAGTGGTTTTGTTTTGTTTTTAATAAGTTCCACACCCAATGTTGGGCTTCAACTCAGGATCCTAAGATCAAGAGTCTCCTGCTCCACCAACTAAGCCAGCCAGGCACTCCAAGACAGTGTGGTACTTGGCAGAAGAATGAATAGATCAATGATACAGAATGAAGATTACAGAAACAGACCCAGGTAAATACAGTCAACTGATCTTTGACAAAAGAACAAAGGCAATAGGAGGGAGCAAATGTAATCTTATCAACAAATGGTGCTGGAACAGCTGGATGTGCAAAAAAATGAATCTAGACACAGATCTTACACACTTCATAAAAATTAACTGAAAATGGATCACAGACCTAAATTAAAACACAAAACTATAAAACTCCTAAAAGATCCAACATGGAAGAAAATCTAAATGACCCTGGGTATAACATTGACTTTTTAGATAAACACCAAAAACATGACATGAAAGAAATAATTCAGGCATAATTAAAATTGAGAATCTCTACTCTGTGGACATTGTTGTAAAGAAATGAAAAGATAAGCCAGAGTAGGAGAAAATCTTTGCAAAAGACACATTTTATTGGTAGGATGGAGTGGCAAATTTTTAAGCTCTTTATACATGGAATTGGTTTAATTTATTTTGGTATACAGTATAGTATGGTATATAGTGTAGTATGGGACCTAATTTTATTTTCTTTTAAATGGATATACAGCTTTCTCTGCATCAATTTTAAGGATTATTCTTAGACTTTTAGAGTATAATTTCACTTTTGTCATGATCAAAGTTTCAAGACATACTCAGAACTATTTGTGATGTACTTTTCTGTTTAATTTGTATATGTGTTCATTCATGCAGTTATGCTGTAAAATTTGAATTGTAGTACCTTTATAGTAAATGACATAGATGCCTATGGGTAAACAGATACTTTCTAATGAGATTTATTACACGTTGGGCCACCTGGGTGGCTCAGTGGGTTAAGCCTCTGCCTTTGGCTCAGGTTATGATCTCAGGGTCTGCATCAGGCTCTCTGCTCAGTGGGGAGCCTGCTTCCCCCTCTCTCTCTCTGCCTGCTTCTCTACCTACTTGTGATCTCTCTCTCTCTCTGTCAAATAATAAAATTTTTAAAAAAAGATTACATGTACCTGAATGCATCCAGATTATATTCTTTTTCAAACTCTTTATAATTTACTCCATTTAAATTCAGAGCTGATACATATTAAAAACAACTATAATGGCTAACATGTTTTAGTTTTTCTTTATATTTCTAGATTTAAAATATGGGAGAGTAGTAGAAGGCAACATTTTTAAAAACCTCTAATGACTCACATTTCCTATCTCTAATTAAAACAAAATACCCTGTGGAATACCTTTGCATCATTTACCCAGTTCCATTAATTCTGGCTACTGAAGTTAATTTAAATACACTCTTGTAAAATGAGAGCTCAGTATCAGCTTTTTTTCTGTATTGGCATACTCAGTGAGACTTACAAATGTTATCTGCTAGGTGGTAAACAGAACAGCCTTGTCTATTAGAAATAATCTTAGCCAATAAATGTTATTTTTGCTCCATTTAGGAATAAAGATATTAATCTGAGATAACAAAAGGATCTTTTCATTAAAGCTAAAAGCAGTTCTTCTATGATTAGTTGCATATGCAAATCTTACCCAATTTCTTTCATCTTTTCTGACAGTTGTGCAGGAAGAAAACTGGATACAAAAATGCAAGTTAAATCCACTATAAATAAAACTGCGCTATAGCCCCTGTATCTTCAGTAATTTCTAGATCATTTCTATGCTCAAGCCTTCATTCTCTCCTTTCTTCCTGTATAGAATTTTAAGAAGTTAGCCAAGATGTAATGAGAACAACTGATTTAGACTTAGGGGATTCGAAGCCAAATTCCAAATTTGCATTTTGATCATTTAGGAAATTTCCTTAACTGCTATACTGAACCTCAGTTTCCACATTTGTTAAAGGGTAAACATAGCTGTTAACATGGCTTTTGTGAGGATTAAGATGCTGATACGGAAATGCCTGTCATTCTGATTGGATTTTTTTTTATATGTTAAAATTTAAATAGATGAACACAAAAAGAAACAAGACAAAAATGAAATCATCATTTCATTACCCAGGCAAAACTCTTTGGTTTATTGATATGAAAAGGGACTTTTTTTTTTTTAATAAAGAGCAAGAGAGCAAGCCCAAGTGTATGCATGTGGGGGTGGGGTGAGGGGCAGAGGGAGAGCAAGAGGGAGAGAGAATCTCAAGCAGATTCCATGCAGAGCCCACACAGGGCATGAACTCAGGACCCTGAGTTCATGACCTGAGCCAAAATAATCTTTAAGTACTTTTCTCTTCCCAGGTTTTGGAATACTTTCTTAAGCTGCTTTGGGATATAGGGAATGACATTTCAGTAACTTTTATTCAAATTCTTTATGCGTTGACTTTAGGAAAGAAGATTAGTAGATGTACTGAGTTCTGCCAAGTCAGAATATTGGAGTATTCTTTCTTCCTCCTTCCAGATAGCCACTAACAGTTGGTATGGCATAAGCCTGTCTTTGGTTTGATTGTGGTTCGTGTATTTGTCTGCCAGATGTCCAGAATACTTTTAGTGTTCATTTGTTTAGACTGAGACGATTGGGGGCTATATTTTTTTAATATATTTTTTTCAAGATTTTATTTATTTATCAGAGAGAGAGAGAGAGTGCACAAGCGGGCAGAGTGGCAGGCAGAGGTGGAGAGAGAAGCAGGCTCCCTGCTGAGCAAGGAGCCCAATATGGGACTTTATCCCAGGACCCTGGGATGACCTGAGCCAAAGGCAGCAGCTTAATGAACCCAGGTGTCCCAGGGGCTATATTTTTAAAAGGTTAACCCTCCCTTCATTTTGGAAGACCTTTTAGATTGGGATATTGCATGCAAGATAGTTCATATACTCTGGACTCCATATTTTGTTTTTTAGACACAAATGTCTTACCCTTGTACAGTGTAGAGAAATGAGAAAAAAATGAAATTTAGAAAAATATTTTGCTCCTCCTCCTCTTTTGTTAGGTACCTCAGCTGTTTACCTCACTTTGTGTTTCTAGCATGGCCTCAGAAAGACTAATTTGATTGATTCCACAGTGTTGGAATAGTTGATTACTAGGAGGAACCAAGATCTAGACAACCCTATATAGAGGCTACTTGGAATTATATTCGAAAGGGATGGTCCAGCCAGTCTTCTCACTAACATTATTAAAAGTTCCTGATGCCTAAGAAAATGGACCTGTGTTCAGTTGCAACTGAAGATGGATATTTACCCCCAGAGCATCTTTCTCTGTGTATTTTTAATGCCTAGTGGGAATATCTTGAATAACCTCCTACCTTCATGCTTTTTATTTAATTTTACTTACAAAATTGTGACCATTTTTAATACAAAAGGAGGGGAACCTTGAAAATTAATCAAGAAGACATTCTCAGTAGTCTCAGGTTCAGGGTAACATGGCAGAAAAAAAAAATTCCGAATGGTAAAATAATAAAGCCAGTATGCTTGGCTGTTGTGCCACTTTATGTTTGAGTTTTTCTTACTTGAAACTATAAGATACTGTATGACGTAAGAGAGGGGCTGATAATTAGTAATAATCTGCTTGCTACTTAGCCCATTGAAGACCATTTGATTAATTATTTGAAAGTTATAGGAAAGAACATCCATGATCTAACTTTTGAACAAGTGGAGTTGTGACATAAAGCTATGATTCAGAATTAAAAAGAAAGTTTGAAATGACTGGTTCACTTTGGCACCCCAACCCAGGTGTATGCCATTAAAATGAGTTGCCTTTAAGTGAAATGGGTGGTCTGCAAAATAATTTTTTAAAGATGGGAAACTGATAGACACTATTGCCAAACAAAACATCTGCAGTGTTGACATCTATATTTGAGCATCTTTCATTTTCCCAAGGTGTGCAAGCAATAAGGAGAAGTAGGCGAGAAATCCACTTGAATAAAGCTTTTCAAAAATGGATGGAACAGAAAGCATTCCCAGAGGCAGGTCAAGTTCAACCCAAGAACAACTCTCTCAGTGCTTTCACAACTAGTTAAAATACAAGACCAATAATACCTCAGCTCTCAAATCAGTGCTGAAATCCAGCAGAAGGTTGTTAATATTGATATGGTTAATATACATCAAACAGGATTCCTTTAATTTTCTGAATCGAAAAATTCTCCACAGTGTTGACATTTCCTTACTGAACTCCCAGGATTGTTTGGTTTCAAAGGCTGTTGGGCTCAAGACGCATTTTGTTTTAAATAATCCTTCATAAAAAATTCAGCTTTCAGTCTAATATGATTGAAACTCAGCTTGAGTGTGTTTTATAATGCATTGAACTGGAAAGACTATGGGCACTGAATTATTCAAAACATGGTAGGCGAAGGAGTGATATGTGTTCTCATGTGGGGAGGAGGTGATCAAAGAAATCAGTGAGACTTGATATGTCTTGTTATCTCATTTTATTTACCTTTTAGAACTCCTCCAAATATTAGAGGAAAGAAATCAATATCAATTTTCACCTCTGTCACGTTCCACACTTCAATTATTAATGAATGTCAAATTTGACCACAGTTCTCTCTACCACCTGCTCTGCAATAATATTTCTGAGCCTTTATTAAAAATGTAAAATTGTCATTGAATTTCCAAATATGATTCTCCAGTGGCTAATTCAGCTTGTTTTATTAATAAGTGGGTTCTGATGAGTAATACTAATTTAATATGCCTGCATGTAAGATTAAACTATAAATTATTCCTGCTGAATGATGAGATATGACTGCTATGTGGTTGTTGGGCAATAACCTTCCTGAATTAACCCTCCAAGCACACAATTCTTGGAAGAAACTATTACTTCATCTTATAAACCTGACATCATGTTGTATGTTTAGCAGAAGAACATGCACAAACACACACAAATACATGGGAATGAGTGAAAAAAGCACATATGCACACTGTGCATGCTTACATGATTTTTCAAATAGAATTCTCCAGAAAGAACTTTACTAATGATTTGCATTTTTATAGTGTATTAATTTCATACATACTAAAATACTGCATGAAATAACTTACTATTTTGTTACTCATGCAGTATTGAATTTTGAGATACTAAATATAAGTTAAAACAATTATTAAGAGTCCTGGGCCATGAAAGACTCTTCTAAATTACAAAGAATCTGATGATTAGAGGTCAAAGCTGCCACAGAATACTTCCTTGCTCCAGAGGCCATTACAATACCCCCTTAAGGATAGAATGTTCCTATCAAGAAATTAGCTATTTTTTATTTATTCTAAAAGGAGAAAACAGTGGGGGTCTGTGGCTTGGTGAGTACAGGAGACATTCCCTGCCTTATACAATAAGCCACAAACAATACATAAAATAGCCCCAGGCCTTTTGTCTTTTGTACCAAGTTCTTTCATATAGTGCTCCTGATCAATTACACTTAAATCAACAAGAGTTGCTTGAACATTTGACAGTTGTATTCTCCATACAACCTACCATACCCTAAAGCACATTTGAGAGTTACTGAGATAAAACTGATTCCAGAAATACTGTCTCCAAATTTTTTCAGGTGGCATCAATGAAGTTAGAGGGGGAAAAAAATTCCACCTTGATTTCCTGGCCTGCCAATCTAAGGCCAGACAAGCATAAACCTTTATAGCAAAATGCAAGTAGTTCCTAGTTGAGGATTTGGTTTCCATGGTCTTGTGTAAAAAGTACATAGAGACTTTATTTTCCTTTAATCCTTTTTTTCAAAGAGTAAACTCAGTTTATCTGTAAGAGATGATGAAATTTAGAATCTTTAAATCTCTAACATTTTATCAATTGCTTAGCATTTTTTTTTTTAACTAGATGGGACACACACACACACAAAATACATATCCATTAATACTATTCACAGTCCTGGAACTTTTGCATTTCCTTTACCTAAAAAGACTAAACAGTGGTTTGATGTCTAAATACAATAAAGTATCAGGTCATAGCAGAACCATAACTTATTTTATTTGATGTCAGAATAAATATTCATTGTTCTAATGTAAAGAACATTTCTCTTCTTTCTTGCATCCAATTATTGTATCCTGGACAAAGGAGTTTTACTTGCTTTTATTCTAAAGGAGAAATGTTCACTTTTGTTAATGTGGAAATTGATAACATCAGTAGGCAGAACCAAATACTGTTCTTATTCAGCTGAATTCACATTTCCAGTGATGATTCAGGGTTTAATAGGATTTCCTCTGCCACTCCAAAATCTGAAAATAAGCTTCTCACTAAAGTTTCTTGATAGCCCATTACCTGTTCTGTGACAAGGCAATTCAAAATTTAACATATTATGTTTCTCTAATGTCTTTTTTGATTTATTAATCAATGGACAACTATTGAGTTAAGACAGAGTCTTACTGGGCTCCTGGGTGGCTCGGTGGGTTAAACTTCTGCCTTCAGCTTGGGTCATGATCTCAGGGTGCTGGAATCGAGTCCCGCATTGGGCTCTCTGCTCAGCAGGGAACCTACTTCCCTCTCTCTCTCTCTCTCTCTCTGCCTGCCGATCTCTCTCTGTCAAATAAAATCTTAAAAAAAAAAAAAAACCTTACCATTGCTTAGAAAAAATATTGATGATGAAACTTAATGTAGCTCCTCTTATATAGACTAACTTTGAAATTTACTTTCAGAGGATTTTATGAATGTACAAAGGAACGAGGACCAGGGTTATCCTATTCCCACTGGCCCATGGTGAGTATTTGCTCAATAGAAAAATAAATAAATAGATAAATAAATAAATAAATAAATAAATGAAGATGTAGTACAGGAGAGACACTTGACAGATGACCAACATTACTTGGTGATAGCAATGACCCAGCTCATCTATGATCAAACACTATAAAGTGTCCTAAAGATAAACTTACTACAAAAAGAAGGGAAAATTCAGTTACAGGGATACTTCCAGTTCCACCTCTGAATACAAAAGCTTGAAAGTTGTCCTTTTGTCCTTGTGAGATAAAGCTGGACAAACTGAGTTTTTTCTTGGACCCATCAGAGAACTAAGTTTGCAGGATAGATTTCCAC
The DNA here is from genome assembly GCF_022355385.1 of Mustela nigripes. NCBI lineage: Eukaryota > Metazoa > Chordata > Mammalia > Carnivora > Mustelidae > Mustela > Mustela nigripes. Next base: position 71,252,917 of record NC_081565.1, on the reverse strand, counting down.
TCCAGAATCTGAAGAAACAGATGAATCCAGAAAGTCACAGCTGAGATCTGCTTATCTAGAGCAGAAGTGGCTAGAACCATAGCATGAAAACAGTAATTTTGAAAAATGGCTGGAGGCTGAGTATGGACTAGCATGACAGTGAGAAGCTCTGGTGGCTGCAGTCTTTGGAGGTCCCCCCTCGTTACTTCTTTACCTCTGGGAATTCCACCATGTTCTTCCAGTGAATGAAGATCAGAGAAAAATGCTCTCATGGCTCTGGTAGCAGAGGGGAAGATGAACCATTATCAAATATACCTGATTTTTCCATAGCAAAGTCCCACTCTTTGAGACAAATACTTTGTCAGAGCCTCAGCACTGTTGGGAGAAGGGCCTTCTTCCATCAGTAGCCTTCTCTCTTGCTTAAGGAGAAGGGGCTCACAGACAACAGGACTCAGAGTTTTAAGGAAATAGAAACACTGCAGCCAGAGAAGAGAATAAGGGGTGGAGGTTAAGACAAAACAAAAAGCTTATATCACTGGATATATGCTTGTGAAGGTCACAGCCCAGAGACACAGGACTAATGAAAGATTGAGATTCAATCATAAGGCTATAGAACACCCCCTCACCTTCACACCTTAACACCACACTAGCAGGCTCCAGTGTAATAACAATGGATTACAGCTGAAAGAACTGCAAGGCATACTGCCTCTGAGGGAGAGTTCTCGGGGAAGCCCACGGTCTGTAACTGGGAGAGAAAATTTAGAGCCTTTGACAGCTACAGCTACAGCAAATGTTAAACCCAGTCCAACTTCTAGTCAGATTAGCATAAATTCTCACCCCAAAGGCCTGTTTACCTCAATTCCTGTTACTCAATACAGCATGTCCTGTTTCAATAAATAATTATAAGACATACCAAAAGATAAGAAAAGACCAATAAGAGGAGACAAAGCAAGGATTAGAAACAGGATACCAATATTTGAACTTAAATAGGAATTTAAATGGGAATTTAAAATAACTATGATTAATGTGCTAAGAGTTCTAATGGGAAAAGTAGACAGTATTCAAGAAGGGATGAGTGATGTAAGCAGAGAAAGGGAAACTCTAAGAAGGGATCCAAAGAAATGCCAGAAACGAAAATAGCAATTACAGGAATGAAGAATGCCTCTGATGATATCTTCATGAGACTTCACACAGCCAAGGATGGAATCAGTGAGTTTGGAGATTTGTCAATAGAAATTTCCCAAACTGAAACATAACTGTAATATACTCATAATTGGAATACCAGAAGGAGATGAGAGAGGAACCGATGAAATATTTGAAGTAAAAATGGCCGAAGTACTTCCAAATTTAATGAAAGACATAGATACAAGGAATTTAAGACAACACTAAGCAGGATTATAAAAACAAATGAACAAAAACCTACATACCTTGTCATCTCATATTTAAACTGAAAAAAATTAAAGACAATCTTGAAAGAAGCCAAAGGGTTAAAAAACACTTTATATAGCACAGGAGAGGAAAAACTGCTTTCATTCTCCCCATCTTGGGGTCATTGTCTGAGGCCCTGTATAACAGACTGACAAGAAGTGTCTGGCTTGCTCTACATGTGACTCTTGATCTCACTCAGGGTTATGAGTTCCAGCCCCACATGGAGAGTTGTAGAGATTACTTAAAAGTAATTTAAAAAAAGTTTTATTTACCTATTTTAGAGAGAAATAGCATGAGCCATGGGAGGGGGGGAGAGGGGGTAGAGGGAGAGGGAGAGAGACTCTCAAGCAGATTCCATGCTAAGTGTGGAGCTTGACGTGGGGTTCCACGTCATAATCCTGAGATCATGACCTGAGCTGAAACAAAGAGCCAGACCTTAACTGACTGTGTCACCCAAGTGCCCCTTAAAAAAAAAAAAGACTGACAAATGACAAATTAGCAAGAGAAAGAGGAAGAAGCGTATTAACATGTGCATGGCTTTTAACATATGGGAGTATTCTGTGATTAGTAAGCCAAAGGGATGGTTAGAACTTGAGTTTATATAGCATCTTACCAAAATCCCCAAAGTTTTAGAGAAGTGACAATACAAAGGAAAAGGACTGAGTTTCTAGGATAGCATGTTGTGGGAAAGTAAATTTATGGGGAATCTAATGATAGATAAAGACTAGTTAATAAGATTTGTTATGTAGATTCCTCTGGTGAAATATCTGGGTCTATAGTTGTCTTTGATGATTAATCTTCTGTCTTTTCTGGTGGGTGGGGAGAAAGGGTGTAGATGGGGGGATTGGAGACTTTTACAAATTTATATCCTGCTTTCAGGCAAATGGGGGAGGGCAGAGAGCTTCTCTTAATCTGTTTCTTCTCAATTACCATCAACTTCAAATAATCCTGTGATGAAGTGGCATGTTTTGGGGGAACATATTCTGCTACCCTTTGAGAGGAGAAAGGAGAAAAATTACAGGGAACTTCTCACAAACCTTGCAAGTAAGAAAAGAATGGAGTCACATATTTAGAGTATTGAAAGAAAAAACAAAAAACTACAGCAACCAAAAAAAAACAAGGATCAACTTTGAGTTATTTATCCAGAGAAATTATCCTTCAAAAATAAAGGAGAGGGGCGCCTGGGTGGCTCAGTGGGTTAAAGTCTCTGCCTTCGGGTCAGGTCATGATCTCAGGGTCCTGGGACCGAGCCCCTGCATCAGGCTCTCTGCTCAGCGGAGAACATGCTTCCTCCTCTCTCTCTGCCTGCCTCTCTGCCTACTAGTGATCTCTGTCTGTCAAATAAATAAATAAAATCTTTTAAAAAAAAAGGAGAAATATAGATTTTCCCCAACAGAAATTTTGAGGAGTTCATCAGCTAACTTATTCTATGAGAAATGTTCAAAGACATTCTTCAGAGAGAAGAAAAATCAGAAATTCAGATCTACATAAAGCAAGAGGAGCATTGAAGAAGACATAAATGAAGGTAAAATACAATTTTTTTTCCTTAATTGATCTAAAAGAGAACTGTTCAAAGTAATAACAGTGTATCAGATATGAAAAGAATTAAGGTACTTTCTTTTAAAGCACCTGTACTATAATTGAAGCATTATAGTGTTATTTGAACATGGACTTAGATTATTTAAAAATGTATATTGCAAATTCTAGGGAACCACTAAGGAATTTTATTTAAGAAGTATAATTGATACACTAAGAGAGGAGATAAAATAGAATTATAAAATGTGCTCAGAAAAGGCAGAAAAAGAGAGGGAAATTCAATTGTGCAAAAAGAGATTGGAGAAATGAAAAATTTTAAGACCAAAAACAGATTGAATAGAGAAGAGGTAGAATCAGAGTTAAAATAATTCATTTCCTTTTTTATATTTTCTTTTAAGAGTCTTTCAGATTATGTGATATATTACCCTTTTGTTCTTGCCTCAAGAGATGGAGTATAAGACTCAGTCATCCACAAAATAATTTGTGATCTTTTGATCAGAAATCTTATGAAAATAAATTAGCATTATTTTGATGTGGTTTCTGGCTGGGGAGTGGGGAGTGTGTAACAGACACCAAAAAATTAAAAGGAGAGAAAGAAAAGAAAGAAAATTGGAAGAAGAAAGCAGAATCTATCAAATTAATGCTAAAGAGAAAAAAGCTATGTCCACTTAAAACACATGTAGTTAGGAAATGGAAATCCACACAAGCTAGTTATTTCCTCTTTACGCTGGCAAACTTCAAACATGACTGTTTTCTATTCATTTGCCTGCCTGGTAGACTGAATAGAATCATAGACTATCTCATTCTGTTGAAACTGCTGAACTGGTTGTTCCTGTGGACTCAAGCACGATTTAAGTTGCTTGAGTGCTTATCCAAGTCCCAGAGGGTGGGGGTTTGAAGGAGAGACTAGCAGAGGGCAAGGCTAGGAAAGGGAATCCCACAGCGTTGCTGGAGCTGTGGGCCAGAATAAACAATGTGCTGTGACCTATTTAGCAAATGAAAACGCAAACCAGAGAAAGCAGCCAAGGTCAGGGACACACATCCCCTCCTGCTGAGATGATTTGGGATGTTCAGAACAAGAAAATGAATAGCTCACAAGAGGGAGTTTCCTTGAACTCCCCTGGGCAATAAATCACTGACTCTAGTGAAGTTTCTGCTTTTCTAAAACTTCGTTAAATAAATGGCAGCGGCAAGCTGGGGTTTGGTTTATATGTGGTTTCTTTTTTTAGACTAAAGGCAAATCCGATGAAGAATTCTTCCCCAGCCTGGCCTGTTTATGTTTAAGCCTAGATTGCTTTCCTCTCTGCCTGTCTCCCAAGGTCACCAGAAAGCTCTGAAACCAGACTCAACTTCAGACACATCCTGGTGAAACCCTTGGACTTGATGCGCATTTCACAATGTGCATTTTCTAGGTGATTTTGTCTTGAAGTCATTGCATTTTATTCAGGGCTCTCCAAAAAGAAGAGGAAAGAAGTCAAATTCTATAGCCCAACAACCATGGACAGCCCTCAAAATCAAGGATGATTTGGATGGATTTCTATCTATTTGCCTATCTGTCTGCCTATCATCTGTGTGTATTATGATCCTAAATCTCATAACATGTGCATGGACAAACAGTCATCAGAAAATGCATTGAAAGTGTTCTTAGGAGATGACATTATTTAAAAAAAAAAAGGGGGGGGGATGATATTGTAAGTGATGGAGTGCCTGGGTGGCTTAGCCCTTAAGTGTCTGCCTTAGGCTCAGGTCATGATCCCAGGGTTTTGGGATCGAGCCCTGCATCAGGCTCTCTGCTCAAAGGGAAGCCCGCTTCTCCCTCTGCCACTCCCCCTGCTTGTGGTCCTTCTCTGTCAAATAGATAAAATCTTAAAAAAAAAAAAATTATGAGTGACAATTTTCTTTGTATTTTGTTGGGATTTTCAAATTTCTAACAATTTTATAGCAGTGATATCCAATAGAAAAAGAAATACACGAACCATATATATTGTTTTAGGTTTTCTAAAAAGAGAAACAGGTAAGTTAATTTAAATAGTATAATTTATATAACTTAATAAATCCAAAAATTGTCATTTTAGTATGTAATCTACAGAAAATTATTGAATATTTTCCATTTTCTTTAATTAAGTCTTCAAAATCTGGTGTGTATTTTACATTTACAGCACCTTTCATTCAGAATTGCCATATTTCCAGGGACTCCTGGCTGCTGTATAGTACAGTGTGGTTCAACAAGAAAAATAACAAACTTTATATGCATAGAATCATACAAGTATGCTTTTGTCATATCACATGCATACACACAGAGAGAGAATAATAATTTAGGATGACAAATAATGTAAACATGTATTTCCTTAGCTGTTTTATGGGACCTTGATAATTTATGTCAAGTGTTATTGGATAGTTTAAAAAATATATGTTCTTGCAAAATCAAAGAAACCTGGGAACTCCAGAATATTTGAAATTAAATATTTGAAATTAAATCCCCTCTCTTTTCTTTTAAACTATAGGACTTGTCATAACTGTAATATGCTAGTGTGCTTTATAAATCTGTAAGAGAGGAATAGGTGGTACTGCTGTTTCATGAACTTAGAGATAAGAGCAGTTTTCTTTTTCATGTAATATCTTGCAGGGCATGTAGAACAGTTTTAGAAACTCTGATATAGAAAAGCTAGTAAATAAAAACTATAAAAATAATGAGTTGGTATTAAAATGCTATCGTTCATTGGAAATATTGTGATTGTGATTGCGTGTGTGATTCCCAGAGTATATAGTATATTCGCTTAATAATTCTTTATGTTTGCACACTTGCTGTCTTAGCTTCACAATAGTTCTGGGATGCAATGCAAAATAAGTGAAGAAAAGATTATTGTTTATTGTTTTTTTAATTAAAAAAAATTTTTTTATAAACCTATATTTTTATCCCCAGGGATACAGGTCTGTGAATGGCCAGGTTTACACTCTTCTGTTGTCTCTATTTTACCTAGGATGGAAGAAGGGTCTCCGCATGCTCAGTGCCTGTTATCAACATTGTTAATTATTTGCAGAATCAGGAATTTCTGAATTTAGAATTTATGTATCTCAGTTTTAGAAGTATTTTTCTTGGATTATATTAATTTTCTCTAGATTCTCATTGTAATATTTATATTGCTATAAATTCAATCCGGTGGCGTAGAATGGGGGCATTGCTCTTATTCTGTTACCCAGATGATTCCTTAATTAGATAATAAAATGCGTTTAGCTTCTGAGAAAACCACAAGATGCTTATCATTAACTTTATGTAGGACTTCTTGTATCATTAGTAATCATTCCTCTTCTGCCCCCCCCCCCAAATACTCTTGATCTGTGATCCTAGTTTTTCTCAGAGAGGGTAAGCAGAAATAAAATGCAGAGCATTAAAGAAGCTCAAAGCTCAAACCAAAAATATATTCTGGAACTAAGAAACTAAATAGAAAGATATTCATTATATTATTATATTTTCAAGCAGAATGATTTCACAAAAAGATGTCGTTTGGGAGAGTTTGTCCTAAGGTCAGTACAACCAAGACAGTAGTCTTGTTTGCCCAGGGGAATGATGTGAGCCAAGTCAGGAAGCTGTCCTACCACAAATAGGTAGAAATGAAATCTGAAATGATCATTTTAAATCAAAGTGTGCATTAATTTGCATTTAGCAACAGCTGCCTCTGAACCGTGCCAGGGATGAGCTAGGAATGTTGACACAAAGTGAACAAACCTTTAAAACTAAGGAAGAGTTTTATTCAAGCTCGAGTTAGGACAGCTGCCTGGGAAACATACTCTCCACAGGGAAGAAAGTGCTCTGGAGAATGAACAGTTTTTACAGGGTTATATACTTTTTTACATCTTGTAAAAGCTCAAAAGATTATAGATTAGCAGGTAGGCAAGAATCACAAGTTTTACCATGAAGGAATGCAGGGAGTAGGTGCATTGATCAATATCTCAAGGACAAGATGGGTTTCCTTTAGGCTACTCATTCGCAAAGCAGATGTACAATACATGCATGACAGGCTGTAAGTCAGTCTTTGCTTTGAACAAAGTTTCTGTACAGTCATACTGCCTTAGAAAGAAATAAAAAATGTCTTCTTTTTGTTTATTAGGCCTTTAAGAGAGGTTTTTCTCTCATCCAAAAGAACATTAAAAATCAACTGGACAATTCCTTGGGGAAAAAAATAAGTTCTATTTGTTGAGTCCCTTCTAACTTTTAATTTGCCTTTTTTCACATTCATCTAAACTTAAATGAGACTAGGTTATTTGGGGTTTTTGAGTTTCAGAGACTGATTTTACTTTTGAAAATATATGTGTTCTTGACTCTAAAGAAGAATCTGTTAATTGCTTAAGAAATAAGCAATTAAGAATTAAGAAAAATATAAGGAAAAAAAATAAAAGTACCCAATCATTAGACAATGGGTATTATTTGGTGTTAAACACCATAGTCTTTATAATGCTGTATCTTGCTTATTTCAGTGAATATTAGTGACAATATTTTAGTGACAGTAATCTTTAGTGACATTAATATCTTTGAAAAATGTCTAATGAAAGCTGTATAGCTTTTCAACATAGTTGAGCCATATTTTGTTTAACCATTTTATGATTATTATGTAATTTCAAGATTTTCACTTTTTATAACTAATACTGCATCAGACATCCTTTTATTTGTCCCTATAGATTCACATATATTTTTAAGTAGATGCCAAAAGACAGCAACTCCTGCATTTGCCGATGTCAAACATGTTAACTTTCACCCATTTTAGTATCTGTGATCATTAACTATATGTGTCAGTCTGGCTCCATTAAAGGATACCCAGACAGCTGGTAAGACATTATTTCTATGTGTGTTTGTGAGGATGTTTTCAGGAAGAGATTAGCATTTGAATCAGGAGACTGAGTGCCATTGTCCATGTGAATGGGTATCAGCCTATCTGAGGGCCCTAACAGAACAAGGAGTCAGAGGGAGGATAAATTCTCCCTCTTCTTGAGCTGGGATGTCCATTTTCTTCTGTGTTCAGACATTGGAACTCCAGGCTCTTGGACCTTCAGACTGAAGACTGAATTACGCCACCTACTTTCCTGCTTCTCCAGGTTATAAAGGGTATATTGTTGCGTACTTAGCCTCCATAACCACATGAACCAATTCCGATAAATCTCCACTTACTCATCTCTATATTCCCTATTGTTCTGTTGGTTTTTTTTTTAAGATTTTATTTATTCATCAGAGAGGGAGAGGGAGAGAGAGCGAGCACAGGCAGACAGAATGGCAGGCAGAGGCAGTGGGAGAAGCAGGCTCCCTGCCGAGCAAGGAGCCCGATGCGGGACTCGATCCTAGGACGCTGGGATCATGACGTGAGCTGAAGGCAGCTGCTTAACCAACTGAGCCATCCAGTTGTCCCTGTTCTGTTTTTTTTTTGTTTTTTGTTTTTTTTTTTGTCTGGAGAACAATGACTAACAGACCATTCTGTTTAGCAGAGGACCTGCCACTTTACCTGTGGAAGATCTCCACTACATTTTTCCCCATAGGTGCTGTCCTCTCCCACCTCCCAACTTTTCTTTTTTAGTTGCTTTTCTCTTTTGAACTGTCAGCCTTTCTCTCCCAAATATGCCCTTCCCTGTGGTTTCTGAGATGTGCTTAAGTCATTCCTCCAAAATTAAATGCAAAGCAAAAACTAGAAATTCTCACATCAGCCATGAGCCCAACTCTCCAGACTAGCTGATTCTCTCTTCTGAATTCCACTGAAAAAGCTGTATTTTGGTAAACCACTGTCTAGTTTTATTTACCTTCATTTTATTTGATAATAGTGTTTCTTTCTGTCGGGCCCCTTTCTTCCCTTGTCACCCAGAAAATGTATGTATGGTTTTTCTCCAACCCCTCTAACTGGCATTAAATGTTGCAATTCCTGAGGGCTAGGTCCTAGGCTCTCCTCCTCTAATTTAATGGTCTTTTCCCAATCTCACTCAGACCGACATCTTCAGTTACTACCTATATATATGCAGATGACTCACATTTCTCTCCTTGGGCCAGAGTTCTTTTCTGAATACCTATCTATTTGACATCAACTTTTCAAAGACTTAAAGGAAAATCGCTTTTAACCAGTATGAAATGAACAGATTAGTGCCCCCTCCATACACACATACCTAGACCTTCATAACCATTTTGCATCTCAGTGAATGACACCATCATGCACCATTTAGAATGTCCAGAAATTTAGAATCCTGTCTCATTTTTCGTCATTCATTTAGAGCCTCTTTTACTATACTGTATTCTAAATATCTCTCAGATTTGTCTTCTATGTCTCACATCTTGATATTGTTAGGTCCCCCAATAATGGGTCCATGATTAAAGGAGCGAGACTGATACAAAGCAAAGGTCAAGCAAAGCTTTATTCCATGCCAAGCATCAAGAATCAGACCGAACGTTCGGGGCCGTACTTCTTGCAAGAGAGGGCGACTTCTCTCTGTTTCACAGACTAGCTTTTAAGGGCAAAGGCCATGCGGTTGGGCCTGGCCACGCACAGGTGGCCAATGAAACTGTATCACACAGAGAAAGCTGCACAGTCACGCTAAGTGACCAATTGAATTATAATTTACCCTACTAGATATTTGAACCAGCCTATCACCTTGGTCAGAATTGGTGCCCAAAAGGTGCCCAAAGGCAGGGCCCATACTCCTTAGTAAGGAGGGAGACAGTATGCATCCCCCACTGATCGGATGTCTCCACCTGGCCTGAACCACCCTTGTATTTGGGCTTTGTTACCTGGGGCTGGTTCCCGAGACTTGTTTTTGAGTAAGTCCCTTGGGGGAAGGGGGGCAGGGACAGTTTAAGGGTTAAACAACAAGGTTATTGTTTAACCTGGATGGAAGCCTCTGGCTAATTAGGTCCTTACAATATGAATTCCTCTGACATCACATCTGTATTATACATTCATGATCAAATTTTTCCAATTTGTCCCCCATTCTACACTCAAGAGTTATATGTACGAAACACAAGTATGATCATGATACCAACTTGCTTAGAAATCTTCAATGACTTCCCATTTCTTTTAGGATTAAATTGAAGCTTTTAAATAATGTCTACATAGTATTCTTGATAATGCTGTTTTTCTTGTCTTGTCTTATACTACATTTCCGTCAATCTCTCTGATCTAGTCACCCTGGACCAGGGTCTTCTACTTCCAGGACTGTGAACTTGAACTTGGTGCTGCTTTCACCAGGTATTTCATCTAGTTTGTGACCATTTTGTCCTTCAGACGATAATTCAAATATCACTTCTTTAGGCTTCTTTAAGCCAAATCCCTAATTTATTATTTCATAGAAGCAGTACATCTCATAAGGCTTATCATAGTTGTAGTTATTACATTTATTAGAGTGACTGTATCTACTTCAAAACAAACTATATGTGGACAGAGTTCTATCTAATATGTTTCCTTCATGTAGCCAAAACCAACATGGTGCCTACAATGGTTGTTAAGATATTTGGAGTACATGAATAAAAAATCCTAGGGGCGTGTGGGTGGCTCAGTCAGTTAAGCAACTAACTCTTGATTTCAGCTCAGGTCATGATCTCAGGGCCGTGAGACTGAGCTGTACTTGGGGCTCCCTGATTAGCAGGGAATCTGCTTAGGATTCTCACCTTCTCCCTCTGCCCCTCCCCAGGCTAGTGCCTGTGCAAGCGTGTGCTCACACACACACACTTTTTCTGTGTCTTTCTAAAGAAATCTTTATAAAAAATCCTAAAAGTAGGCCTGTTTAATCAAAGAATATGAATATGTTGCAGCTCATGATGCATACTATCAGCTTGGTTTCCAGTAACTTTGTACAATTTACTGATTCAATTTTTTAAAGATAATGATACGATAGTTCTATGTAGTAAAACAAACTGCGTAAGTATTCAGAGTGTAAAAAACCATTCCAGCAGGTAATTCAGGTGTGATAGTCCTTGCTATTATTCCCACAAGTTCCTGGATATTTAAAGCAAGCAAACAATGTATAAATAACAGATTTTAAATGGAAAGGGACCTCATAGTTTGCTCAGGTTAGTGGTAACTTGCCAGACACGGGGGAATATTTTGACTCTGGTTTTCAAAACAGGATATTGAAAAGTTACTATTTTCATGTAGTTATTCCCTGTGGCACAGTAAAGTGTTTTAAATCAAGGGTTGCAAATATCTTTTATTTCACACAAAAACTCCTAATAATTGCTAATGATGCCTAAAGATCTGTGTTTAGGGGAATTCTGAGGCTCTTTGGGAAGTGTCTTCTTTGGGCAGGAGAGATAAGAATCAACATGCAAATGCCAAGATTTGCCATCCTTTTATTTAAGTCCTTTGAGATGAATGATCTTTGTTTTTCCTTTTTAATATATTCATGGGTTTCTCAGATATTGTTGGGGATTGATTTGGCCATGCCTGGTATTTTTAATTTCCTAAAAGTTATTTAGATAAGTATATACTTAAAAATTTTGTTATAAATGTGTTGTTATAGACTCTAAGACATGTTCAATTATTTATTTTAAAATCAGTGAGATAATTTACATTTCCTTCCCCCTCCCTTATCACACAAATATGTAGTCCTTATTATTTTTTAGTGCTTTTTTAAAAAAAAAAAAAGCACATGTAAGTAGTGTAAGTAAGGGAAGGTAATTGCCTTTCTACAATGCAGCTATCTACTTTTCACAGTGTGGTGTATAATTCAAGACTTGTAATGGCTAAAAGTCAAACATTTTTATTTGCTTCATTTTTATAATGAAAGATGTCTAGGAATTCAGATTATTATTTAAAAAAAAAAAGATTTGGCTGAATTCTAGGTAAAGTCAGAAGTTTTATATGCTATTATTTTGGATATAGACCAAATAGTTTTTAGACATAAAAGGGAAATAATTAGCAAATGTATTATTCAGATTTCTGTGTCCAATTAAAAGTATCTTAGGCATTGGTCAGGGTTGGCAGCATATGAAAGTGGTAATAATCCTGGTGAGAAATGTAATGTTTGTGTAAACACTTTTACTGTTGAACACTAGATCTGTCAATGCGGGTGAACACTAAGTTTTATTTTATAAATGATTATTCAGATCACTCAGGTGATCAAAGCTACACCTTCAGGTTAAGAACACTACTGGTTGCAAAATTATAAGAATAATTTTTCCATATTAAGTTTTGTAGCAAAGATTAATGCATCTATCCCCTTTGGGTATGACTTTTTTTTTTTTTTTTTTGAGAGGGAGAAGGTGGAGATGGGGAGAGGGAGAGAGAGAACCTCAAGCAGTCCCCACACCTGGTGCAGAGCCCAGCATCGAACTCGATCTCAAGAACCTGAGATCATGACCTGAGCCAAAACCAAGAGTCTGACACTTAACTGACTGAGCCACCTAGGCGTCCCTGGCTGTGACATTTTTATATGAAGATAGTTAAATATGATGAGATAGGAATTTGGGGGCATTACTCTTCATTGTGATTCATATTTTTTAAAAAAAGATTTTATTTACTTATTTGACAGAGAATGAGAGAGGGAACACAAGGGGGGTGGGGTAGGAGAGGGAGAAGCAGGCTTCCTGTTGAGCAGGGAGCCCAATGCGGGGCTTGATCCCAGGACCCTGGGATCATGACAGGAGCAGAGGGCAGACGTTTAATGAATGAGCCACCCAGGAGCCCCCATTTTGATTCATTTTTGCAAATATTCTAGTGTTTCCTTTGCTCAGATGTCAGTAACAGGGTAGAGACTCAGAAACAAAGTCTGGGTCTTAAGTCTCTACTACAAGGCTCCTCTGGCTTCCCTAGAGGAAGCTTCCTTGATAAACTGAGCATGGCTAACAGTTGAACTTGAAAGCTCATAATAGTGTTCTCTCAGCCATCACCTATAAGCACAGCCATTTTCAGTAGCTTCTCTTTTCCTCTGAAGGGATTTCTGTTTTTCCCATGTTTATGCTCCTGATTGCCAGCACCTGCTTTCCATGATTTCCAAGCAGACAGTGGCAAATGAATCTGTAGAAAGTGACAATTAACCTTTCTTAATGAGAGCATTGTTGACCAATACTTGCACACTGACTCAGATTGCAATTCATTGCTTCTGTTGTTTTTATTCTGACTTTCAAGGCACCTAAGTGTTAGTTCCTATGCTAGTATACTCAAACTTAGCATCCTAACATGACTGCAGTTATAAATAATATTTCCCAACAATATTTCATGTTGTATACCAATTATACATGCCTGAAATTGCTGTTGGCCCCTCTCTTTCCATATTGTGAAATGAAAGGTTTATCCAACTACTTTATATTGCTTTTCTACTTGTATTACTCTTTGCACTGATCATTCTCTGTTAGTCTATTTCACCATAGAAATGGCTCCTTTAGATATATATGATGTACCTCTCCAAGGCCTCACATAAGGCAAGTAAACCATAGATAACTATTGGTTGATTTTTTTTTTAATTTTCCTAAATCACACAGCTCTGCTCAAATTCTCTCTTAAATAAACTGAAGAAAAATGGTCACGACTTTTCACAATACATGATTATTAATAGTATATTTTTCCCAAACAACCTTTTTCTGACTGGCCTGAGAAACATTGTAAGACCGAAACATGCTCATTGATACTGTGGTGGTTGGTTGGACTCCAGCAAGGTAATGTGTTTATTGCACCTCTCTTGTCCATACTGATATTCATGACTGAACCAGTCCTGTTGTACCCTTGGCATGGAGAGCTGAACTGATCAAACTGCATACCAGTTATTTTTGGGTGTGCGGGTACATGTGTAGGTGAGAATATATTGGAGAGATGTTAGTGGCCGTCTAGGCAGAGAATGTTGGCAAAAAAAAGAGATTGCATTGTTTCATATGCCATTAGGTAAATCTGATTGTAGGAACAGTAACAAAATTAGTTGTGCTCATTCAGTTGGCATATAGAAGTGAGTCTTATGTTTCTCCATGAATTTTTTTTTCCCCATAAATGTGGCAGTGGGATTGGTTTATTGTTGGATGCACACAACAGTGTTAGGAATGGCATTTTGAAAAAGCATCAACTCAACCTACACAATGGCTACTCCCTTGTCTGTGACTGAATTTTAGTATCTTTCACCATAAATTACCACTGGTAATCAAAGAGGAGATCAGTTTGCATCTCAAAGAAACAACTCACTATCTATAGAAGCTTACATTATGGTCCGTATCTCTTAGATATATTAACCAGAGTAATTTAGGTGACATGTGGATATCCATTATTATCTTCCTTTCCCTCATCACCACTAATTCATCCTCCATTTCACCTAAAAAGGGCACCTTTGGGCTAATATGCAGAGGGGAAAGAAAGATTTGAGCAACTCGTTCTCAATCTTCTGATTAATTCTCACACTGTGAGAACTCAGTGATGCTTGAAATATAGCTGGGGTGGAGGTGTGGTGGAGAGCAGGGGTGTCCTTTCTTAATAATAAACGTAAGTGTGGTTACTCTGGGAATCAGATTTTCACAGGACTTGAAGGACTTTAAACTGTTGGGCTGAGACCTCACTTTGTGCATTGTTAGGAGACGAGTTTCATGCCAATGTCTCCTACATAAATACCAATTGAGCTTTGTTGAAATTGGCCACAAGTATATTTCATTCCATTATACGTATAATAGGAACAATGAAAAATCTTTCTCCCTCTTAGGCTTTTCTATTGCTGATCTAAAATACCTGGGAAAAAGCCTATCTAAATCTAACCATCTAATCTAAGAAAAGATTGGTCTCTTTTACTAGTTTAATAAGGGCAGTTTCGGTGTTCACTGATGCTGAGCCACTATAATGATGTTAAAGGAGGGATGTGATATCAACAGGAAAATGGCGCATATACATACACTTGCACACACACATATATGAATGTGTATAAATCCTAGCTCCTATCTTATGATATTCCCCGTCTCTTTTTAAAGGACCTCTCTATGAAATCAGATGGATAAATAGAAATATATATCTCTGTCATGGCTGCTGTGTCTTCATATCAATACCGCATGTCAATGATACACATATGGTGTGTTTGCTTGTGTGTATGTATGTGTAGTCACTAATTCATTACTTTTGTGAAAGAAAGAGCCACTTTCCCACCCTCGACTATACCAGTGAGTTTCACAGTGATGGGAATGACTATAAAAAGCTGAGAGAAAGAGAGTTGCTTTTGTAACATTTGCAAACCTATGTATTGGTGTGTTTATTTTTTCAGTATATATCTTCTTTATGAAAATGTGGGCAAAGAGTTCACCTTTGTCACATGTCCATGTTCATAAGTTGAACAAAATTATTCCTTTTTGGGGGGGGGCTTTTAGTTATTTATTTGACAGAGGCACAGCGAGAAAGGGAACACAAGCAGAAGGAATGGAAGAGGGAGAAGCAGGCTCCCTGTTGAGCAGGGAGGCCAATATGGGGCTTGATCCCAGGACCCCGGGATCATGACCCAAGCCCAAGGCAGATGCTTAAGGACTGAGCCACCCAGGTGCCCCTAGAATTATTCCTTCTTTATCAAGAATATCATTTGCATATTCCCCTCTGAGAGGCTCCTCAGAGTGCAGAAGTGACTTCACGTTAGGACTTGGTTGGTGCTGGGGCCAGTGCAGCAAAGAGATGTAGATTCCTTATAGAGACCAGAGGGAATGATTTCTTTTGATACCTTAGAGATTATTTGATGAGGAATTATTAAAACCAAACAGTTAGTTAAATTCCCTAGAGTGAACTTCAGCTCCCTTTGACTTGTGAACCTCTCTTTGAGCTCAGGAAATTCCTCTAATGTGGATAATTACACTGATGGCTGGCCTGAGAAAATAGGCCACTGAAATGGGCTTTGTGTGATTCCGTTAATTGCTGCTGTAGACAAGCAGCCTGGCCCTTTATTCATGCCTCGCAAACCTTTCATCAAATGAGTAGATTATTTCTAATGCATATTAGATAGGATGAACTCATCTTCCAAGAAGGGCATTAATATATCTTTTTTTTTTTTTTTTTTTTTTATTTCTCGCTTTCATTCTTTTGCCTCAATGAAAGAACTCACTTTAAATGCAACTTCAGCTTCGGGTTGGTTTTGCTAGAGACACTAACAGCCAAGTAACAAAGCAATTTATTGGCTTATGGGTTCTTACTTGATGCCAGTTGTGGTTACACCATGTCAAATAAAAATAATTGCTAATATGGTGGCGTATATATTTTACCAAGGTCATTTTACGTAAGTATTGGACATGTAGCTTTTGCTTTAAGATCTAGAGAAACACTAATGGTTTAAAACAGCAGACTCTCAAGTCAGAGGTCAAGGTTGAAATCATAAAAAAGAAAAAAATATTATATTAAAGCTTGGGCACACATATTATACCACTTCCTGCTCCAGGGAGGACTGAACAAGCGTGACAATGAAATGATCTTTCTCACTGAGAGGAAATATGACTCTCTTTGGAAGATAGCGTCTGACTAACAAAACGTAACTGATGGCAGTAAGAATAGTAGAGGTTATAAGGTCTGCAGGTCCTAATGCTCTCATGATTTTCTAAATTGAAGCCATGGGTTATTTTTGTGATCGGGGTTTCTCATGATAAGACAGAGTTATATATTTCTTTGTTTGTTCACCTGTATGCCTTTGACCCAGTGGTACACAAAGCAGCTGTCAGGAGCAGCTGGAATTAGATTCCTCTCTTCACTCTGCATAACAGTAGGCAGCTGCTAAATGTACACCGAGCAAAGAGAAAAGATGCCTGAGCTCCATGATAATTCATTAGAAATGTTAAATCTCAGAAACATCTGCAGTCTCATTTACTTCTTTAGATTTTTATGCTGTAAAATTTTCAAACATACAGAATGATTCACATTTTCCTCCAAACTGGGATGTTGAGTGGAGAACCTTGCATAAGGAGGGTCAAGGAGAGGAAGATGGGATGGGGGGAAAAGTAGCCAAGAAGAAATTTGGTAGCAAATTTTGGAGGCCTGATGCCAACAGAGATAGGTTTTAAAGTTTTTTAAGGCTGCAATTCTTGCTCAATAAGAAGACATGGAGAAAAAGATAAATTGAATTACATTGTGTGCACATTTATATTAACATTAAATGTGACATTTTTCATTTATAAGTTAAGTATCACCAAACATCAGAGTTCATATACATTTAAACAAAAATATTTGAGTACAGAAATGCTCATGTATACAATTTGCAACACAATTATATAAATGCAATTATCAAAATGATTATTTTATTTTATTATTTTTAAAATGTTTTATTTATTTATTTATTTGGCAGACAGAGATCACAAGTAGGCTGAAAGGCAGGCAGAGAGGGAGGGGGAAGCAGGCTCCCCGCTGAGCAGAGAGCCTGACTTGGGGCTTGATCCCAGGACCCCGGGGATCATGGCCTGAGCCGAAAGCAGAGGCTTTAACCCACTGAGCCACCCAGGCGCCCCTCAAAATGATTATTTTAAACAAACTTTTGTGAATTTACTTAAAAAAGTGTGGAAATACAATTTTTGTATGTTTGTTTTATTTTAGAAATTTACCAGAAATAAAAAGACCTAGTTGATGTCCTGAAAAAATAAATGACTGATTTCAAACTTCATAGCTAATCCACAATGAAGATTGTATAGGCAGAGGCTGAAAATGCCATCATGACTGCAGATGGTTTGGTGATGAGGCAAAGTTTTCAGGGACCAAAATGTATCAGGTTGGGTGACATTATTTCCTAGGAGAGAAGTGTCAGTAAAATTTGTGAACTTGCTCTTATACTCAGACTTGCCAAAAACCGTTTCTCTGTTTTCTGTCCCAGCCAACTATAGTCAAGAACATTTTGTCTTTAGCCTTCGACCTTGAGAGTTAACTTGGAAAAACTGAACCAAGGCAGTAACACTTTCCTAAGTTATAGAATCTAAAAAAGCGATATAAATTATTTTAAAGCTAATTGTAAAACTCACCAGGTTAGAGAGCCCAGAAATAGACTCAAATACAAATGGGGTCTATTAAAGTCAGGAAAAGGGTGATCCTTGAAATCAGTAGTAAAAAAATGAATTCTTCATAAATCATTGTTGGAACTGGACCGAGACTCCTCAGAAGAATGGAAAGGTGGACCAATGCCTCACTCTTTGCAGCATGAAACTTTCCAGCTAGGTAGAAAATGCAAAGGTAAAAGCTAAAAGCAGAATATACTAGAAAAAAATGTGGGAGACTATTAAGAGACTTGTAAGTATAGGCCTTTATGACATTACATAATACATAAAATCTAAAAACCTGTAAGGAAAGAATTGCCAATTAAATAAGAGAAATGCACATAATGTGCCTGACATCTATTAGGAACTCTGTTATAGTAGATAAACAGGTCTAGAGTCTAGATTCAATCAGCCTGAAAAGTGAAGAGGCCACAGGCATAGAATCCATTACATTTAAATACCACTTAAAAATGAAAGTTGAGTTGTTATAGTAGGCTATAACGTCCATGTGTTTATTTGTGCATTTATTTGCAGATAATGTGCAGAGTTTGTATATATGTGTACACATACTTGTGTATGATATTTCAATCACTCTCATCTACCTTCAGCTTTTAAGGTGGTCAGGTTTACTCACTAATTCAATATATATTTTTTGGAAGGTTTTTGTGTTTGAGACACTGTTTTAGGTCCTGGACTCCATAGCACTAAACAACAACCCCAGATCTCATGGTCCTTTTATTCTGGTAATAAGAAGTCACTTTTACTAAGAGATGCTGTAACTTCATGACAGAGGTAGGTCTTCCTTCCTCTAGTTTCCCTCTCTGATATTCTTGGAACTAACTAAATACAGTATATATATATTGTAGTATATATATACTGTATTTAATTACATATATATATGTATGTATATATGTACACATATATATATATATATATATGAATTGTTCCTTCATTTTTATTTCCCTCTTGCACAGTTCCCACTGATGCCCGCTGCCCACCATTGTCCCTGCCCCCATGCCCTGTCTACAAGAAAGAATATCTGTGTCAGGATTGCCTTCTGATACTTTTAAAGAGCAGAACTTTGAGATAACTTTTATTTTGTATTCCACCAAAAGATCTAAGACAAGAATATGGATACAGGGAGTTTATTTGAGAGCTGATCTCAGAAAGCATAATAAAGAAAGCGCTGAAGTAAAACAGGCAAGGGAGGCAAGTCACTATCAGGTCCCCTGAAGGGCTGCTGTATGATATAATGAATGTGCATGAGTATATATTATAGTTAGACACTGTGGTGACTGGGCAACAGGGGTGCACTTGCCTTGAGGACCCTCTGGAACTGGGTGAAATGTACCACAGAGTTAGCCAGCTGAGGGCAAGGAAACATGCTGCAGGACAAAGACCTTTAGGAGGAAGATGCAGGAAACCATTTGCATCTTCTGCAGGGATCCATCCATGTCAACAGAAGACATTTGAGTTGGGCTGCAGGGTCATTCTCAGAGCAGAGCAGCAACAGAGCCGCATTGCCCCCTGACCATGCTGAAGAGCAGTGACATCCTCTTTCTAATCCTATGTGTCTCACATTATCTTTTGAGTACAAAGCAATGTAGCTTGGTCCTTGTGCCTCAGATGAAAACAAAGCTCTCTCTCTCGAATGCAGAAAGGAATCCCCTGGACTGGATGGACATAGGGACTGGCACCATTCCTTTTGCCCATCACAGTTTCTTTTCAGCCCACTAAAGTGGAAACCAAATCATTTCCAGCCAAAAAAAGGGGGGTGGGGAGTGGACCTTATTGAATTATATTTCCTCTGCTTCCGCTGTTGTTGGATGACTATATCTAGGTGACATGCTTGCATACAAACTTAGGATAGAAATTGTACCCCAATGCATGTGCGAATGTGTGTATATGTGTGTACACCCCACATGTGGAAGGCAAAAACTTATATATAAGGTGAATAAAACCCTATTCTATCTTATCATTAAAAACTGAGAAAGAACACCAAACTGTAATCCTTAACAGATGCCATTTCTCCAAAAGTTAATGCACTGTAAATGATTTCTTTCTTGGGAGAATTTTTTGTACCGAGTAAAGCTTAAAAATGAGAACTTTAGTTGTTGGCTGCTACATAATGGTTTGACTTAAGGCCCCCATTTAATTTATGATTTTCATTGAAATTTTTGAATTTCTGCTTTTTGAAGGAGGCAGCATGAATAGCTTTCTGGAATTTTTAATATAATTTTTCTTGAACACCTCTGTATACTCTAGCTCTCAATTCAGAGTGAAGAACAATCTCAGAAAAAGAAACCTGTTGGCTGGAAGACCACACTTTCCAATTGCTCACCAAGCCACCCAAGAATACCGAAGATCTGGAGTACTCAAGACTTCCTTGCAGGCAGATCCCAGGCATACAAAAGGGGAAAAGAAAGCCTCAGTGCTAATGGTTAGCATGATGTCTCCTGGGACAGGAGGAAGGAGGAGTTTGTAGGTCAGTGGGATTCCAGTCTGTGCATTTGGCCTCTGGGCCCTCGGGCATTCCTTTGGTCTCAAACAGGGAATGCATTTCTTGTTCTCTGAGAAAAGCAACCCCAAAAGGAGAAGCTGAAAAAACTCCACAAAAAAAGCAATATGCAGTCATTCAATATTATTGGAACATCTCATTTGTCTGTCTTTCTTTTGAAAGCAATTAACCCAATAGACATTCAGAATTTCCATCTGAGGTAGAGCGTGTTGTTAAAAATGACATCTCTGTGACCCTGAATTTGGAATGTGTTTCAGAAGCAAAGATGCCAAGTGATTGTCATTCCCAGAGAGAGAAATTTGTAGCAAAAAAGTGACTGAGAGGGCTTCAAAATTAGACCAGTGTGAAAGCTTTGGAGGTGAATCAAGGGAGTTTAGTTTTGTTTTGGAGAATGAAAGCCATTATTCAAACCAAAAATAAAATAGTTCTGTTCACTAACAGTAATAATATACTCTCAGAGTATACAGTATAGTCAGATATGAAGTAGAGTTTATACGTCAGGTAGTGGATTCACTTAAAGACTGTGAATTCTTATAGTTCATGTTAATTTCCATGACAGCATTACATCTTTTTTGGGTTTTAATTATAATTAAATTATAATTATAATTTATAATATTATATTTATATAAATTATTATTATTATTTATAATATTGCAAATTATAATTCAGTTTTCAATTATAAATTATATTTTGGATTTTATTGCTCATTCTAATTGTTTATGTTATTGGCGATCTCATGCTGCAGATTCCTGGATGTTCCCTCTGTCCCACCTTTAACCACTCTTCCTCTGCCTCATCATCCTACAGATGAGTTCTTTATATAAATTCCTTGAACAAACCATTTTTCCCATTTTTCTTGTGGTGTTTTTCTAACTAGAATAAACTTTCCTCTGCATCAGATAGTTTTTCATATTTTGTCGCAGCTCAAATATCACCTTCTCAAGGCTTTTCTCATCAACCAGTAGCATATCCCATCTAACTGATATTTTAGCACCCCGTTTGTTGTACTCATCAACCTTGCCCTTATACACATCTAGGCATTCATTTTTATATGTACTTTTTTATTGTCAGTCTCCTCAAGTACATTGCTTGCTTTTGGGGAGTGGGATCCATGCTTAACTCATTTTGCACTAAAGAGTCCCACTCAGTGTCTGCTGTATACTCAACTGTTTAAAAAAAAAAATCAGTGGCTAAACTCATTTAAGCTGTCCTCTAACTTGTGTTCTCTGAGCCCTGTTGCACACAGTTCTGGGCTATAATCACAGGGTCCTCAGTCTCATTTAGCACTGACACCCAACCCTGCCTATACTGGTCATCAGTCCAGATCCTGCTAATAGAAGAAATAAGAAAACAGGTGGCAGAAAGAAACTTTGCTTTCTGAAATTTCCTGGGTCATGATACCGTCAAGATATAAGAGCACAGTGCAGACAGAAGAGTCACAAAGGAAAAATTTAGGTCTCAATGGTAGTGATCCAGAGAACTAGTTCCTTGGCTGAATTTGAAATCTTGTCATGTTGTGTCATTTCCATGCTCCCTATTTGTCTGTTGGATCCTTCTCATGAGTTTTATCTTACCCATAGGCTTATTGAACTCTAGACTTGTTACTCATCCTTAACTTTTAAAGATGAATATTTCTGGGTATTCTGACCTCAATTGCCACATTGCCTTGATGAGTACTTTGTGTTTCTTTTTTTTTTTTTTTAAATTCTGCCTCCTTTGATGTTGTTTATGAATATTTTTTCTCTTGATCCTGACACAATTTGATTATCTTTCAATTTTTTATGCATCCCATTAAGAATGTTATATACAATGTACTTTTAAGTACGTAAAAAGTAAGGATGATTGAAAATTCCTTCCCATTTTAAGGAGTGTATAATATTTTGGAATAAATATTTTAATGAAAGAAAGGTAAATATAGATTGAGTAATGGGATAATGGATAGACAGAAAAATAGATAAGCCTATACAAAGATAACCCAATGAATAGATACACTGATGTATATAGTATATAGGCACATGAAGGAAGGGAGGAAGGAAGAGAGGGTGCTTTGGTGACTCATTCGGTTAGGCATCTGGCTTCGGCTCGGGTCATGATCTCAGGGTCCTGGGATAGAGTCCCACACTGGGCTCCTTGCTCAGTGGGGAGGCTGCTTCTCCCTCTGCCTGTGCTCTCCTCTGCTTGTGCTCTCTCTCTCTCTCTCTCTGAAAAATAAATAAAATCTTAAAAAAAAAAAAAAGAAAGAAAAAGAAAAGCAGGTCTTCAGCAGAGAGGACAACTTTTAGTCTACTGAATTTGAAGCTGGTTATTTGGCTCAGCCGTAATAGTTCATCAGCAAAAGGAGAGAGTTTACACTTACAGGTGCAGAGACGCAAAAACATGAGGTAGAGGACAGAATCATAGAGAACAAAGACATTTTACAGAGGACTCAGCAAAGCAAATATTAACAAAAGGAATCAACAAGAATTTAAAAGATGTAGTAAGGCCAAGAGAGGTGGGAAACCAAGATTAGATGTTCGAACTTGTTAATTCAAAGGTCACCTATGTTTTCAAGGAAGCCATTTTGGTAGAATGATGATGGTTGAAATAGAGAATAGAGAGGTAGTTGCAAGAGATGATGATGACAGCTGGAGGCAAAGGCTATTGAATACTTTCTCAACATACGTCACAAGAGGTTAGAATAAACAGGATGAACAAGGTTCGGTAAGAATGTTAGTAGGATCTTTGTTGCTGTCCTGGCCTATGTGCACATAAAGCTAGGAAAATGATCTGGACCTATATTCTTAAAAGCAGCTAGCATTCCAGGGATTGAGTCAATAAATAGGTGGGTTAGTTGACATTAATACTGGCCCAGTTCTAATTGAATTTATTGATAGAATTAGATTAGAGGGCATTGCAACCATCTCAGAGAGATTTCCTTAAGAGAGATTTCTGAGCAAAGAATATGGTTCACATAATAACTCTGCTACTTCATAGCACACTTTTTTTTTCTTTTTTTGGAAAAGCTTGCTAGGTCTCATGTTCTTTGTCTATAAAATAGGGGAAATAGTACCATCCTGTAGTACTGAAGTAAGGATTAGATGTATTAATACATCCTGAAAGCATTTTGTAAATGTCAGACTATTATAACAATTACTACTAATAAAATACTGGTGAGAAAATAGGACTAGACATGGAATTTTCTTTTGAGAAGTAATTTTTGAACTCTAAATATTTCCCAGTTGCATTTATTCAGTATTTGTAGACCACTCAAATCATGCTAGGTGCAATGTAGGACACAGAGGTCAACCTAGCTTCTCCCCAGTAGATTTACAATCTGCCATGATGCTAGCCAAGTTTTGTAATTTTATGCTCAATTAACATCTGGTTAGAACTTGTTCAGTTAACAAAGTGCTTGCCTCTGAAGATAAATCTTGGACTCTTTTGCTACAGCTTGGAATCTTTCTGATTTGGGATGCTTTCTGAACATAAAGACATTCTTTTCCATCCTACTTTGCATCATCCAACTGGGTTCCTACTGTGAAGTGTCATTATGATGGCAGCTCACACTGAGAGAAACACCAGTCCCACTAACTGAATGGGGTGATTGAAGCAAACAGTCATTTTTGATCACTGCTTTTAAAATGTGCCTTTTAAAAAAATCTATGAGTGTATTTTCATGTAATTAATATTTATTTAGCCACAATGATTTTTTTAAAAATGAAATTCATCTTTAAAGATTGTTTGCTTGCAAGTGCCCTAAAAAAAACTTGGGAAAAAAATTGCCCTCATCTACTTAGAATATGCCTTCTCAGAACTACCAACACACAGTTCATTTCAGTGAAAATTAGAAAAGTAAGACAGGCAAATATTATTCAGCATTCTGTAATTCAAAAACAACTGACTAAATACCTTTTAATTAGGTTATGATGACATCCAGGAAATCACATGTCTACTGTTTTTTAAAATAATACACAGATGGAATTGGCATAAGAACTTGTGATGCTTTGTTTCAGTGACTGCACATACAGTCTCCTTGATCTTGAAGAATAGAGGTAGAGATTTGACAATCAGATGGAAAGAGCTGGGAGGATTTTTAAGGTCCAACAAATTCTCTTTGATCATAATAATGTCCAGAATTATTTTTTTCAAAAACTTGGACTAAGGGAGGAAATTGGTTAATGAAATGTGAAGTATATCAGACAATGTAGGTCTGATTGGTAATTCTGTTAACCTTGCATTCTAAAAGAGGCGATGCTGCTAATTTAAGGAGACATTCCTTTTTCGAACTATTCTTTTTTCTTTATTAGCATTGACAACATTTGTTCTTCCTGGTTCTTTTTGTTCATGGAAATATCATGGGATTCATTACGGAGGCATGTTCTGCCTTTGGTATTCGCTGTTATGGCTGATCTCTTCACAATAATATGATTCAGTTTAACCTATGATGATAGTCTCTTCTTTTTTGATATTACTTTAGGGATTTCTTCCATGAAATGATCTTCTTATCATAATGGATGTTTTGTTCTTTTTGATGCCCCATAACCTCTGCATCTTTTATTTATCATGTTTTTGATTATGCCTCAAAAACTAGAAAAATGTCAAGAAATGGGCAAGTGTATTACAGGTTTTGGATATATCCCCCCTTCCATTCCTCTTACAATGCTTTGTAACTCAGTAGCATTTTCACTGCTAAGGATGCAGCCTTTTAAATAGCATTAATAAAAATAATCACAAAACACCTGTACTTACGACATCAAGCTTATGGTTTTCATATTCCCCTATTTTCTGCTTTTGGCTAAGTTGTCTCAGGTTAGTCCTATTAAGAGGCAAGTATTGCCAATCAAATTGTGTTATTTGCTCCCAAATATGTATATTTTTCCATGTATCTATTGTCTATCTCCATATGGAGTGCAATAAGATGGAGTGAGAGAGGATGGTAAAAATAGGATTTGGTGTTATCATGACCAGATGGGAAGGGGCAGGGACCTGGTCTACTATGCAAGTACACTTGTCTTCACTTTGTCACTGTGTTCAGCACTTACATGTGGCAAAGCAAAGACAGGGTCATCTCGATTCACTGTTAATTAAATGTTTTGGCTGGAAACCATTTCTCCATATGGTAGAATACACCAGCTCGAAGTCAGTGCTTCAAATTTGGCCACATAAAACAGCTGCCCACAAACATATGTAGTGACTCACAAGCAGTCTCAAAGAATTCAGTTAAACGCAGGAGATTTTTGGCTTTTCTGAAGCATGAAGATAACCTCAAATACGCATCTGCCCAAACTATAGCAGATGTAAAAAACTCAGAAGAAAAATGGAAAAATGAAAACATATCCAGTATAGGTCATGGAATATATTTGGTTCAAATTCAGAAATATGCAAGTGATGTCAAGGCAGTACATTTGGTAGCCCTGGATTATAAATATATATCTCACAAGCCAGATTTTTTTTTTTCTTTTAAGTTTGAGTTTGAAGTGCTGTAGTCAAATCCATGGGTGGAGACAGTCATTTTCAAGAGATATCACTTGGGGATGTAAAAAAAAAAAAAAAATTAAAAGTTCCAGAAAGTTAGAGAATGATGCATGAATCACAGATCACATTGATTCTCCCCAACTTCTTTTGGGTGGAGAAGTAAAGGCTCATCCATTTTAATGACTCATTAGAACATCCAAGGATTGATGAAAGACAATTACTTCGCAGCTGTTTAAAGTTTATCTGCATGTGGTAGTGCTGGGTGCTTAGCCTCTGCTTCTGCCCTCTCACCAAGTAATCCAGCTCAGCAAGGTCATCTGACCTGCTCTCTTCATGTATATATACTTAAAAACCGAAAAGCTTTACTAACAGACAACATGGGCCTTAAAAGACCCCTCGTATTTACACAGTCGGAGTCCACCCCAACAGTGGCTCAGCTGAGCTTTCCTTTATCTTCCCATATGGAATGGACCATCTTAGACTAATCCCTGGCATTTTTAGGGTGATGCTTTATTGGGATTGTCTAGTATGCACATCTTGTTCTTTCTCTGCTTCTTTGTATTTTCTACAGTTGCTTTTGAACTCTTAGATTTCATATTCACAATTTAAGAATCTATTACTTGTCTAATGGCCTGCCTATGCTCATTTCAATCTTGTTATAAAGGGTAGTGTGTGCTTAACCAACAGGACAACTTTTCCCTTTGATGATAAAGTTGAACAGTGAAAGAGTTATCTTCCTTTTAAAACTGCCTAGCAGCCGTTACTTAAAATATGTCAGACTGGGCACATTTTCAGAAATGGGGAGTAATTTTTCGGCTGAAGCCTCCATTCATGATCTTTTTCAAAAACAAGCAAAATAGTAAACCCTTGACAACATCCTTATGAAAGCCACTAAAATATAAGAACAATAAGTCTATTCTAATCCTGTTGAAGGAAGTTTAGGCTAAAATTACCAAGGGATGATGATGTTTTTAAGAATACACGTGTTATAAAACAACCAGCTTTAGGATGATTTGGCCTGCCAACCTACAGTCAATTAAGCAGCTTGGGCTTTACCTTTTGGACATTTAAGTATCCCCACTTGTAAAAGAGAAGTCACAGCTATTACCATAAAATTAGCTTTACCCCATAAACATTCTTCATTTCAAAGAATTTTAGTAAAACAGAGAACACAGGCTATATCTCTATAGCTTATTTAAACCTTTTTCTATAAGCTTTTATTATGTTGCAAAAAAAAAAAAGGAAAAAATAATAGTACTGTGTAACTAACGTTTTACCAGTTACCTTGTCCTATCATCTTATTATTGAAATATTTAATTCAGTCTATGGCCATACCACCCTGAACGCGCCCAATCTCGTCTGAAATATTTATTTATTTATTTAAGAAATGTTCTTACATCGTCACTCTTTTTTTTTTTAAAGAATTGCTTTTTTTTTTTTAATTAAAGATTTTATTTATTTATTTGTCAGAGACAGAGAGAGAGAGCGAGTGAGCACAAGCAGACAGAGAGGCAGGCAGAGGCAGAGGGAGAAGCAGGCTCCCTGCCGAGCAAGGAGCCCGATGCGGGACTCGATCTCAGGACCCTGGGATCGTGACCTGAGCCAAAGGCAGCTGCTTAACCAACTGAGCCACGCAGGCATCCCTCTCGTCTGAAATATTTAATTCAGAAGTATTTCTCTGTCAAGGATTGATTGTAATAGTTTTAAATAGAGGTTAAGGATTAAAGTGGTTACACTGATCTACTAGCATGGTTATCAATAAAACATGTTAGCTATTAATTTTATCAGAGAATTGACAAATATGGAATTCATGTAAATCAAATATATATTCAGGAACTGATTTGCAGTTTAACTTAAATATGATTGAATAACATTGGCAGCGTTAACAGGCTTGGGCAGAAATACGTTTTTAGAGCTACCCTAAAACATAAGAATCTAATTTCTGATATGTTTCTAATTTATTATTTAAATTGAATTTTCCACCCTTGAGCTAATTCATTTATAGCTTATTTTGGAACATTTTGCTCAGCGCAACCTTCTAAAAAGGAATGTTTACCATGCTTTTCTTTTTTTTTTTTTTCCTCTACCAGAGTTGAATATTTAAAAAGTTAGAATATGAAATGTTGTATAATTTGATGGGAATGTTGAGCCAAACTCAAAAATGGAATATAACAGATATATAGATTTCTCATCTATATAATTTTAACAAATAAACACTTTGTTTTATTGTTCATTTACAGCAAATTGTAGTAGATCATTGTATCATCATTCATATGGAAGATATACCCAAATAACTCAGTTGATTGAGATCAAGCCTGTTTATCTACTCTTAAATTTGAACAAATATATTTTACTCAAATTTCTTTTTTAGTATGTTTTCTTCTTAACACGGATATGTTGTTTTTGAAAGTTGCCAGGTTGATAGCTCAGTTGAATGAAAGCCTCTATTAATCCATAGATGAACTATGCTGTGGGGTGCAACAAAGTATAATTACCAAATTTCTGTACTCAGGGAGGTATGTTTGCTTCTCAGCACATGGGATGTTGGCAAATCCACTTATAGCCACTGGGGGTTACTTAGCTGTAAAGAGAAAACTGACTCATTACAGTATTGTACACAACAGTTGCTCTATTAGCTCCCCAGGTCAGGAGCAAAGGGCAGGACATTGGAAACGGGAGCCCTAGGCTGGTGAGCACCTTTTAAATGACAGCTAAATTTCTCATGCCGCTGTTTTGGGCTCCTTGAAAATTTTCATCTAGAGGTAAAATGTAAACACTGCCATAAACAACACTTTACAGATGGTCAACCTACTGTAAGAGAGTAAAAGTTTTCCAGCAAAATTGCTAAAACTAAGAATGAATCCCCTCCTCTAACTGCAATTGCTATTTATTTTGTAATGTTTGAGCAACAAGAAACATCTTATTCATTGTATACAAAACATTCTAATTGAATTATTCATGAGGCAAGCACCGTAATATGTAGTAGAATCAAATATCTACTAAGGACATTGGAAGACCCTCTGAACTATAGAAATAGGTCCCCATTCCAAAATTTCACTTGCAAATAACTCAGCCCTCATGTATTAAGGGCCTAGTATGGACAATGCACTGTGCTTTGTGACATAATCTCCAAGAACTCAGGGAGTAATGGATTAATTTAAGTAAACAAAAAACCAAATTAGATTGCATAGCAAGATAACTCAATGAGTCGTACAATGCATCTATATATTTATCTATGGGATTATTCTGCATATGTCTGTTTGTAATTGCATAGAATGAAAAATTCCCCATGGGGGATTTTGAAACAGACTGAAGTTATATTTATGATCTGCCTTAAAAGAGCTGAATTTCAACAGTCATTTCTTTATGGTGGGTAAACATACATTTTGAGAGAGTCATTCTCTACCATTCATTAAGCTATTGGTGATTTTTGTTTCTATGCCTGAAATGGGTCTGTATGGCTGACTGTTTCAACAGAACATGGAGTGGTAAACTGCCAGCGTATCTGGTGTGATGACAATACATAAGATTACCTTTATCAGACCTCCCTGAGTTGTGCATTGAAGATTTGCACATTGCTCTGTATATTAAATTTAACTGAAAAGATGAAAAATGTAAATATTGAACTCTAGTTAATGACATGCATGAAGTATTTAGGAGGTGGTATGCCAATGTCTGAAACTTACTTACTTCGAAATACATACAAAAATAAGGTGGAAGTCTGAGGGATAGATGTATGATGAAGCAAGTATACTGAAATGTAAATTGTGAAATCTAGGTGATGGGTATTCTCTGCGAATTTTTTCAGGTTTTCTTTTTGTTTGATAATTTTCATAATAAAATATTGCTAACGAGATAGCTTTTTAAATATTTTGTATACTCTTTCTCAATAGCTTGGTTTCGCTAGGATCTAGGAATAATGTTTTTTTTTTTTTAAAGAACTCCATTGAATCGTATGTAAAATTAGGTATTGGAACCAGAGTCCTGAGAATACATTTCAACTATAAAAATTTTTAATCATTTTTAATCTTTTTTTTTTAAAGATTTTATTTATTTATTTGACAGAGAGAGAGATCACAAGTAGGCAGAGAGGCAGTCAGAGAGAGAGGGAAGCAGGCTCCCTGCTGAGCAGAGAACCCAATGCGGGGCTAGATCCTGGACCGTGAGATCATGACCTGAGCCGAAGGCAGAGGCTTTAACCCACTGAGCCACCCAGGTGCCCCTTAATCATTTTTAATCTTAATGCCAAGTTTTAGTATTGCATAATTTTAATATCTCATTCTTTTGGGTAGTATTTCCCCATAACCCAGAATATAAATACTGTAACAGAATAAACCTTCATAATTCTTTCTTCTTGCAGTCAATGAAATCTATGCATGATATTTATATCTTCATACATTAGTAAGCTTTCCTAAGTAACTACTTTCACTACATGAAGTACTTTCTAAATATATCCCTAAGAAGTTTTATAAAATATAAAAGAAAAGGTATACATTTTCTTTTTGATCTGCATTAGAAGCTACACAAAATGTTATTGAAGAGGTTGTCATTATAAGGGGTGCCTGCGTGGCTCAGTCGGTTAAGTGTAGGACTCAGTTGGTTGTAGGAATCAATTGATCTTGGGGTCTTGAGATGGAGCTCTGCTTCGGCCTCCTTGGTCAGGGGGAATTCTGCTTGAGATTCTCCTCTCCCTCGTCACTCCCTCCGCTCGTGCTCTCTTCAAGAATAAATAAATCAATCTATAGAAAAAAGAAGAAAGTAATTTTAAAAGTCAGTTTGCTAAACAAAGCTTGTGTTTCCCAGCAGGAAATGTTGGTAAGGCTTAGTCTTTTTTTTTTTTTTTCAAATTTAATAAGTTCTTTTGGATCAATTTGGATCAAAATGTGGCTTCCTCTAAGTCAAGACTCTCAACTTTAGGTCCAACTTTCAATAGAAATAATCAAATATCAGTATAGGAGAATCAACTTATTGATTAGGCTAACCCTAATAGCTAAACCTGGAGCAAAGGGGAACAGGGAGACCTTTGGTGAGGTGGGGCTGTTGATGCAAAGAAGGTTGGTTGGGCTCCAGATGAGCCTTTCTTGCCTCAGTGCTGGTGGCAGCATTGCCTAGAATGGACACTGGTGCTCCCTTACCCTGGGATATTCTGAAGAAGGCAGAGTCACATAGGTAGAGCTGCACAACCGCTGTGGGTGCTCTCCTCTAAAGAACATTCAGGGAATGATTTCGCGATGAAACTAGGGATTTTGAAGTACATGTAAAAGTTCACTGTATTGTCCAAGGATGCAGATATTTATCATTGAAAAAATTATTATCATAACTCAGGTTTACAGGTTATGTTACTTTTCAATTTGAACCCCATTTTGGAGGGTTTTTATGAAGGCTTCATGACATAGGCATGGTGGATTGAACCACTGGCCAGTGGTGATGGATTCAATCTTCAGCCTCTCTCTCTGTGGAGGTCAGGGTGTGGGACCACAAGCTCCAGCCTAATCACATAGTTGATTTTCCTGGCAATCAGCCTCAATCCTCAGGTGGGGCCCACAAGTAGCCTCATTAGTATAACAAAAGATGCTTTTTGTAGCTCTTAGCACTTAAGAAATTTCAAGTGTTTTAGGAGCTCTGTGCCAGAAATTCATATTTCTTACTATAAATCACAATATCACAATATCTTTTCAAGAAGTGCTTTAACCACACCCATATGGATGATGATGAGCTTGCTTTTAAAGCCCGGGCCATTTAGTATACATTTCTGTTTCTATATGCATGGATTTTTGTAGTTATGCTTTTGTTATCAATTTCTAATTTCATAGCATTATAAAAAAGAACATTGTAGGATGTTGACTTTTTGGAATTTATTTTGATGCTTTTTCTGAGAATTATTCTATGAATGACTTCTGCGAATGTAACACGGATGCTAGAAAATGACGAGTATTTTCTCTGAAGTGCAAAGTCATTCTCTCTGGGATTGAGTATGTGGGTAAGTGTATATGAAATATCATTATAAAGCTTTTCTGTTTGTTCTTTATAATGGCTTTGTTGCCTTTCTGCTTTCATGTACATTCTGTCAATGTCAAATTTTGCTCTTGTTTTATTTGAGCTTATTATGTCCCATATATCTTTTTCTATTGTTTCCATCTTTCTTTGATTTAAATTTGTCTCTTGTCTACAACCTGTTTCTGAATTTTGGGTTTTTATCTAATGGGAGAACTTTCTTTATTTAAGTTAAATTCTCATTACTTCTATATTAGAGCTTGTTTCTGCTATCTTATATCATACTTGTTTAACCTAAGTTTTTATTTCTCCTCATTTTGTGTTTGCCAGCACTAACTGCCCTTTGCTGATCTGACAGCTATGTTCCATTTCTGTTCAACTAGTAGTTACTCCTTTCATAACCAGACTCACCTTGTTGACTTTTTCCCTCTCAGTTTCTAAAGTTCTTACAACGTATGCCTTGCTTTCAAACTGATAATACCTTGGCCTATTTTCATTTCCCTCCAGTCTTTTGCTCTCATTGGAGTTTTAGTTCTGAATTTTTGTGGATATACTAATTTATTTTATTTTTAGCTATTGTTGATTTATGGAATCATATATCTACTGAGATGTTTTTTCCACCTGACTTTCTGTACGTAACCTCCAAGATTCATGTCAACTGTTTTGGGTTTTGTTCTTCCAAAAGTATTTGAAAGTGGAGAATTGCTCTTTATTTCAATTTTGGTTTATTATTATATGTTGATGATATAGTTATTTCACTTTTCTTTTAGATGATAGTGTAACTAGGTATGAAATTGCAGATTCAAAGTTCTTTTTTATTTATTGTCAGCCGTATGCAAATAATTTTCTATGCCTTTTTCATTTACTGCATTCTTTTGGTATGTTCAATATTTTTGCTCCCTGGATGCTTTCAGAGTTTTCTACTTGTATTTGATATTTTTAAAATTTTACTAAACTGTGTGTGTGTGTTTGTGTGTATATGTCTTACCCTATCGTGTTGGGGATTTTATAAACTCTTTCAACTGGAGATCTTAAGACTTTAATTCTGAAAAATTATCTGACATCATTTTTCAAATATTTTTAACCTTCAAAATTACATCCCCTTCTGCTTCTCTGGCAGGTTTTAAAAATAGGTATAAAAACTCGTACTTTATTCCTATCTCTCTTTTCCTCTTTCATTCATTATTTCCATCTCTTTATCCCAGATATGTTTGGAAGAATAAGAATTTTTTGACATGATGTATCAGTCAACAGTGCATTTCCTCACTGGAAACATTCTTCTATTCAGTACCTTCATGGAGTTCTTTATTTCAACAATTACACATACTTGTCACATCCGGTAGTTCTACTTGGTTCTTTTTTTTTTTTTTTTTTAAGTACATCTGCTTTTCGTTTTGTTTTATATTTCCACCCTTTTTATCTCTGTAAAAGCAATTATTATGCTTAAGTTATGTTATTACTCAGTCTGGTCCATTAATTCTGTGTTCTCTGGTATGGATTACCCAGTTCGTTATTTCTCTTTCATGATGCTTGGGTTTCATAGATGTTTATTTTATAGATATGCACAATGCATACACAGAGACTCATACATCCGTGGGATTTTTCATTTCATCAGTTATTTTTATTTTCAGTTATTATCAGTTATGATTAGCTTGGCTGGTCTTACATTTTGGGGGGCAGGCAAAAAGCCCAGGATCCTCATATATTCTTATAGATGGCTTAAGGAGCAAATTTGAGGTTGCATCTCAGGGGGTGTAGTTTATGATATTTTGTAATCTTGGCTGCTTGCTTTACCCTGTTAATTTTACCTACCCTATGACCCACATATATTCTCCTTCAGGAAATGGAATTTATGGAGCGAGGGTTGAGAAGATAATGGGAGTACCAACAGCCTGGTCTTTTGATATATTTTTTCATCCCAACCAGTCTTCAGTATTCTTCTGAAGTTAATCTTTTTTTCAAATAATTCTCATTGGCTTTGCTGTTTCTTGACTTCTGTGTAAACAGGCTAGACACTTATTATCCCAAGGTCAAATAAGGAAGAGAAAAGGACACAGCTAGAATACTTTCTCTCAGAAAGCCCCTGCCTATGGTGTTTTGTTGTCTTTGTTTCTATGTTGACAATACCCTCCATCTACACACCCAACCTTCTGTATCTCTATTTTTACTAGACTTTGTATTTAGTTCTAATTAAAAAAAAAAAAAAAATCAACCTCCCATTTGCTTTTGCTCATAGCCAGAGTTGGCCCCCATGTCCAGAAATCATGTGTGAAATTCAGGGATTTAAAACATTTCTTTTTGCTTATCTCCCACCATTAATTTCCCTGTTTTTCTGTTTACTTATTTTTACAAATACACTGAAAGCCAAGATTACATTGAATTGGTTAAAACAAGATTAAAAAAATTAGTTGGTATTCTAAAGTCCATTGGTAATTAAATTTGGAAGTAGAAATAGTGGGAAGTCAGTTGCCATCACTGGGATCAAAGCGACAAGGGAGAAAGGAAATTACTGGAACCCAGTGAGAACTGGAAACATGGAAGAGGGACCACCAAGTAGGAAAGTACCATCATGAAGGGATAAAGCTTCTGCCAGAGGGTCTGCACCGAATCTAGGGAGGGAGTGGGGAAAGGATGCACCTCTACTCTCACCTTCCACATTCCTATCTCCTGCCCATGCCAGCTCTTGGCTGAACCCAGATAGAAACCAAAATGGAAAAGGAGTGTGGAGAAATAGTCCACAAAGGCAGTTTTAGAGGTTGGGACAGGTCAGAGAAGGTTGAAAAATAGGTGTGGGAAGAGGGTAAACAGTATTTACCAGCATTCTACCCTGTCTGCACTTCATATTCCACCGTTTTAACTTTATTTCTTAGTTTATTTCAAAATTCTTAGTTTATTTCAAAATAAAATGCTGCATTGGAGAATTCTGGTAACTTTGTCACAGATGGCGTTGCCTCCACCCCTTGTCCCCCGGAAAATGTCTTTTTGTCATATAACACTTCCCTCGATCAGCAGCACCTCCATGAAAATCTCTTATCAATTCCTGAGGTTATTGATCTCACGTATTTACTAATTACTTTCGTTAGAGCAATTTTCACCCTTGCCTTAATTAATTACTGACTTTTAATTCTCCCTTTCATCTCCTCCAGAACATCCTTTGTTATCCTTATGTCCCTGAGGACCTCAAATTATTACTGGCAGATTATGAGTGCCCAGAAAATTTGTGATAAGTCAATAAAAGAGGAATTGAGTGTGTTTGAGAAAGTATCAGCTCCACAAGAAAAGGAAGGGGTGGATAAGTGGATCACAAGCACACAGGAAACTGAAAAATAGGGGCACCTGGGTGGCTCAGTGGGTTAAGTCTCTGCCTTGGGCTCAGGTCGTGATCCCAGGGTCCTGGGATCCAACCCGCATTGGGCTCTCTGCTCAGCAGGGAGCCTGCTTCCTCCTCTCTTTCTGCCTGCCTCTCTGCCTACTTGTGATCTCTGTCTGTCAAATAAATAAATAAAATCTTAAAAAAAAAAAAAAGGAAATTGAAAAATAAATAATAGTATGTAATTGAAGACAACTTAGAAAAATTTAAAGTTTAAACTTTAAAGTCAAGAATGAAACCCAGAATTGGGCTAAAACTTAAGTGAAAACAGAATTCCACAAAGCAAAAAAATAAACACAAAAAATCCAAAACATACATTTAAAAAAATGCTATCTAAATAAAATAAAGTTCATAAGTATTCTCTGTAATTGGCACACACAAAAAAATCTAATTAAAAATGACTTTTCTGAAGGTGCTGAGAAAAGGATTTTAAAGTCAACCCCCCCCTTTTTTTTTTTGGTTTCAGCAATTTTTTTCATTATATTTTCTAAATTGAGGGTAGAGTGAGGTTGGCACCATTTCAAAAATTGGTACGCATATTTTGTCTTAGCAGCCAAACAAAGTTTACATTTAAACTTGGTATTTGTCTATAGTTAATAGGAAGGAAAGAACATATGCTGTTGTTTAAGGGCTCTAGTGAATAATTTTCCCTTATTTCTAAAAATATAACTGATATTTAAAGACTGACCCACTCATCTAAAGTTTAGATAACTCAAGGCAGATTTTAGAAGTATTTCTTCACACTCAAGATTATTAAATATGAGAGAACATATGTCCATTGCAAATTCATAGTATTCATTTTACTAAAAATCATTTTATATAGTCCAACCAAGACAGTACAACGCTTTGCTAATTTGATAGTAGTTCACTTAAATCGCTACTGGTTTCTGCACAGAAAAGAGAGAGAGAGGGGAGGAGAGAGAGGATAAAGAAAGAAAAAATGGGTTTTAATAGGTTTTATTATTATTATTCAGGTCCGGTAAGGCCAACAAGTTAAGACTGCTGCCATTGAAAAAATCATTACTCATGAATCCCAGCAGGAGGAGGCCTGCCACAGCACAGCAGAGCCACACAGGGAAGCAGTGGGTCGGTCAGGAGACAGAGACAGGTGGCAGGCTAAACAGATTTATGATTGGCTAGTCTGAATAATTTTGGTGTGCGTTTCTTGGGCATAGGGACTGTTCACAGTTGTCTGGTACCTGGCGGGGGAGGATAAGGGAAAGTGGATAGTGGACCTGCAAATATTGGGAGCCTGATAAAAGACTCTGTTGGAGGTACAGGCTCTGGATTGGTTGCTTTGCATTTGAAAGACGTGCTCTGTTTGGGTTGTTTACCGTCTCTAGGAATTGCTTAACCCTGGGATCAGCTGACTCCCTCTGAGGTCCGCAAGGCTCCAGATCAAAGCTTCGGGATACAGAAAAGACGACGTGGTTATATAAGAAGTAAGGGAGCAAGAGAGGAAGGAGTTTTGTTTTATAATTCAGTCAGTGCATAGAAAATGAGAAACAATAAGTTGATATCAAGGTTGAAGAAGGGATTTCTGTCATTCTTTTTCACTTTGTTCTTATAAATAGAAGTGTGTGGTATTAAGAGCTCTGATTTTGGATTCAGAAGGAACTGGGTGAAGAGTCTGGCATTTAACACTAGCATTGGGATCTTTCTGTGAGCTTTATATTCCTATAATGTAAAGATAAAAGTACCTTCTTTAAAGGGTTGTAAGATCTGAAAGTAATAATGTGTATACGGTATATTAAATAAATACTAGCTGCTTCTCTTTTAATTACTGTTGCCTAAATACTCACTGCTAATGCCCACTTGGTACAGTTGTGAAATCATATGTTAGCTTTTCAAGTGATGCTCCATTATTACACATCAAAGAAAAGGGTGGTATATGTCTTACATTGCACCTAAAAATGTTTTAATATGTCTTACATAAAAAGGAAGGGAGGGATGAGGGAGGATGGAAAGAAGGAAGGGAGAAAGAAAGGAATTTTGTGAATGAACAAATGAAGAGCAAATGAGTAAACATTTCTTTTAGAATTCTGAGGAACGACTAACAAAAATGTGTACTTTTTTGTCCATAAACATTTAATAACGTTGTCAACAAATAAAAATAATAGTAAGTAATTTAGTATAGAATGTTTTGCCATAGAAAACCTCAAATACTATTATATTTGTAATTTACAGTACAAGATTCTCTGAGCCATGAATTCATAGAAATTGATTTGCAAACTTCAATTAATGACCTTGGTTATTTGTCAATAAGAAGAGAGGGAGAGGTTATGTGAGTGCAAGTAAATTAACCTTTCATTCCATACTCTACTGACTCCTTCCACACTGACAAGTAATCAAGATTGTTTGACAGAAACAGCAAGTTGTTTAGCTTCTCAGCTCTCCTGCCACTAAAATATGATGTCAGATAATTTGTTCCTGTTTAGTTCTAGCTTGATTACTTCTGGTTCCTTGAGATTTGAATTGATGAAGTTTTACTTTAGTTACATGGCAGTGTTAATAAATGCTGTCATGTTTATTAATGAGATGCCAAAATTGTATTGTTATATTTAGAGGACAGAGTCAAGTTCATGTAACTTAAAGTAGTTGAATGTGATAAAAGGTTAATTAGACTTCATGACCTGTTTAGAATATGTCTTAGGTCTCAATACCAAGATAACTTTCAATGCAAAATACCAAAACCCGGAATTAATTTATAAGAAAACTATATAATAGCCTGTCATTTGAATAATTCTAACAGCTCCTGTAGAAATTTTCTGTATTTAAAAATAAAACTTAAAAACCAAAAACAAAAAACAAAAGCAAAGTAACAGATATACCAAGGTCAGCCATGTCAGTATTTCCTTTGATCCAATTGTGAACTTATTGAATGAATATTTTACACACACTATATTTCTAAGAATTCGAATAGTTTCTATTGAAGGAAGACTCCCTAGTGAAAGTTTACTAAAAATTTTTCAAGATGTGTAACATGGGATTTTAAAATGCAGTGGAATCAGTGAATAGCAGAATATGTATGGCAGAAAATTTCTCATTCATCATTAGTCATTTTTGGGTAGAGTAGAAGATTATTATCCTGGAAGATAAGGCAGCACAACTTCCAATGACTAGTGACAATTTTCATAGGTAAAAATAAACCCACATAACTGAAGCTTCTGCCATATTGAAATTATAAAATAATATTTTTTCTTCAAATGAAAGACATCACTGGGAACATTAAAAAAGTTTTTTTTTCCCCCCAGGCAAACAAAATGCAAGATAAATCCATACCTAGACATATCTGGTTGGAATTTTTCAAACTTCTATGATACAAGCATCTAGTGGGCTTCTAGATTTTAAAAAGTATTAACTTAATTTTGGAAAATCAGATTTGGAAACAATGAAATCAGAATATTCAAGATGGAAATCTGTACATAGGTATAGTGATAATTAGTATCCAAAAACTTCTTGCCGTTATAGGATATAGAGAAATTACTTTAAAAAAGGGTACAACATTTATATTGAATAGAAGACACTGTGGGCTTCTTATTGTTGCTATTCTGACTTGATAGTCATATTTAGAAGAATAGCCACCTACTTAAAAATAACAGACATATGAAAACTTCTATGAATAGAGATTAATTTCTCATGTAATTGAGCACTCTCCTTTTAATGATATATCTACTGTAATAGTGTATATTGTTATGTATCATGTGAATTTTTCCTTGAATGAGATTTGGTAGTTTGGTCCTATAAGAAATTTCCTCATTTCATTTAGGTTGTTGAATTTATGGCCCTAGATTGCTTATAGTATTCCTTTGTCCTTTAAATATCTCTGGGGTCTGTAGTGATGTCTCTTCATTTATTCCTGATATTTGTAATTTGTATTTTCTCCTTTCTTCTTGGGAAGTTTAGTGAGAAATGTATCAACTTTATTGAACTTTTCAATGCACCAACCTTTTGTCTGATGGCTTCTCTTTCATTCTCAAGCCAGTTTCATTGATTTCTACTCTTATTTTTATTATCTTTCCTTCTCTTTGCTTTAGTAATGTGTCCTTCTATATTTAGGTTTCGTTGTTGGTGGTTTTGTTTTTTTTTTTTTGTTTTTAAGGAGGAAGCTTAGATCATTACTTTGAGATATTTTCTCTTTTCTACTTTAAGTATTAAATGCTATAAACTTCCCTCTAAGAACTGCTTTAGCTACATCATCAAAAATTTTTAAAGATTTATTTATTTGGGAGAGAGACAGACAGACAGAGAGAGAGAGAGTGAGTGGAAGGGAGTGGTTGAAAGAGAGTCTCAAGCAAACTCCATGCTGAATCCAGAACCCCAAGTGTGGCTCAACCTCACAACAGATCATAACCTGAGCCAAAACCAAGAGTCAGATGCTTAACCTACTGCACCCCAAGGCGCACCCCTATATCATCAAATTTTTGATGTTGTCTTTTCACTTTCATTCAATTCAAAATATTTTCTATCTTCCCTTGTGACTTTTGAAACATTGATTATTGAGAAATATGGTATTTATTTTTCAGGTATTTAGAGATTTTCTAGATATCTTTCTGTAATATATTTCTAATTTAGTTCCATGATAGCCACTACACAGAGACAAGAGAAATACCTTCCCAATTTGTTGGCTGGATGTTGAAGCTGAGGATGCAACACACACCAAAAGAATTTGGAAGCAAATTTATTACTCACAAAAGGAATCATGAAAGAGCAGGTCAAGTGCAATCTGATTCAAATGACAAGAAGATAAGGGTATTTGAAGTGAATGGCTTGGTTTTAGTTCTAGTTAAGAGGTGGTTCTGGGGTGCGGGTTTCTTCCTGTTCTGGATTTGTGTGCTTTGAACTTTCTATGGGTACCAGGAAGACTAATGGACATTTTTTTTTTTTTTTTGTATTTTCTTCCCCATATATTTTATTTTGTATTTGCTTCTCTTGCAAAGGGAGAAGGGAAGGTATGTGGCTTGAAAGAAGTCAATGGTCAAAGATCAAAAATGGAATCAGACCTCTTATTACAATTCACCCCAATGCTTGATTGATGATGGATATGTGCCATGTCTCATTCCATTGAATTTGAATTTGTTTAGGTAAATTTTAGAAGCCATATGTTTATGTGGCAAACTACAATGAAAATGAGGAGACTTTGGATAGATGTGTGTATCAAAATGTTTTAGGCAGTTGTTGAGAGCTAAGAAGTGTTGGAGGATCCCCTGAGTATTTGCTTATAAAACTGAATGGTATTATTAACAAACTTACCTTGTTGTTTTATTTTCGGGTTATTTGAGCATCTTTCCCCGTAATTCCTATCTGCATATAGCCAAAGGTACATTTAAGGAAGCAGGCTGACCATTAGATTGGCTCAGGCTAGGCAATCATCAGCAGCTGAGGTCACCAGGAAGCATTGCCCCTCATGGGTGTCCAAAGGATTGGCAGTTTATTGCATGTATTTAGAGGGCATTTTGGATATTTCTTGGTTAGTATTTGTAAGGACCTATTTAGAAACTGTCCCTGCTATCCTTTCCCCAGAGGATTTACTTGGAGACAAGTCTCAGTAACCAGCTTCAGGTAACAAAGCCCAGATACAAAGGTGGGTCAGGCCAGGTGGAGACGTCTGATCAGTGGGGGGATGCATACTGTCTCCCTGGTTACCAAGGAGTATGGGCCCCGCCCTTTGGGAGCCTTTTGGGTGCCAATCCCAATCAAGGTGTAATAGGCTGGTTCAAATGTCTGCTAGGGTAAATTGTAACTCAGTTGGTCACCTAGCATCACTGTGGAGTTTCCTGTGTGTGTTACAATCTCATTGGCCACCTGTGCGTGGCCAGGCCCGCCCGCATGGCCTTTGCCCTTAAAAGCTAGACTGTGAAACAGAGAAGCGTTGCCCTCTCTTGTAAGAGGTGCGGCCCCAAATGTTTGGTTAGATTCCTGATGCTTGGCACGAAATAAAGCTTTGCTTGACCTTCGCTTTGTATCACTTTCACTCCTTTAATCACAGACCCATTATTGGGGCATGACAGTATTCATGATAAGTATTTTCTGACTGGAATATGGGTACTTAGGGTGACCCATAAGACTATAAGTAGGGCAGGCATAATGTGCAGGATTATAGTTGGTTTCTGTTTACCAAAGTTGGTGGTGGGGGGGACCAAAAATAACCATGGAGAACTCCAAAGCTGAATTGGTTGATACATTGTTCAGTTCCTCTATATCCTAATTGGTTTTCTGTGTATTTGTTGATTACTGAGGATTGTTGAAGACTTCAACAATGATTGTGGCTTTCTTTCCTCCTTTTTTACAGTTTTAGAAGTTTTTGCTCTATATATTTTATAGTTCTGGTGTTAGATATGTACATATTTAGAATGGGTGTATCTTTTTGGCAAGTTAAACCTTTTATCATTATGTAATATTATTCTTTATTCATAGTAATATTTCTTGTTCTTAAATCTACTTTGATACTATGTTGGTGTGTGTGTGTGTGTGTGTTGATAATTATTTTCTTGGTGTTTTCTGAGGTCTGGGAACTGTGGTTACTTTCTTGATTATTTTGGAAACTTCTCAATTGTCAATTGTCATCTCTTCAAATAATTTTGTCTACCCCATTCTCTCTCTTATTTTGCAATTCTAGTAACAAGGGTGTTGGAATGTTATATATTATCCCACAATACTTACATACTCTACTAGGTTTATTTTTTTCTTTTTAAAGCAATTTCTATTGACATATTTTCAAATTCACTGATTATTTCCTTCACTTCATGAAATCTGCTAATAAGTCTATGGATGCCATTCTTCATCTTGTTACTATGAATTCCACTTTAATTATTTTTATTCCATTGTATCTTATTTTTTTTAGATCTTTTAACATATTAATCACAGATATTTAAAATTTCTTTTCCAACACTTGAAACTCTAGGATCATATCTGAGTCTGGTTGTATGTATTGCTTTAACTCTTAACATTGTGTGTGTTCTTTTTTCCTTGATTCTTTGTATGTCTTCTAATATTTGGTAGAAAGCTGAACATTTGTTTTAAGATAGAAGAAACTGAGATAATTAGTATTTATAGCTATAAAAGGGCATATTTTTGTTGTTGTTGTTGTTGTTGCCAGGGCTTTATTGAAACAGTGAGTTAATCATTTAAAATTTGAGTTAGGGGGTACCTGGGTGGCTCAGTGGGTTAAAGCCTCTGCCTTCAGCTCAGGTTATGATCCCAGGGTCCTGGGATCAAGCCCCACATCTGGCTCTCTGCTCACTGAGAAGCCTGTTTCCTCCTCACACTCTCTCCTCTGCCTGCCTCTCTGCCTACTTGTGATCTCTCTCTGTCAAATAAATAAATAAAATCTTTAAAAATAAAAAAAAATAAAATTTGAGTTAGTTTTGGGTTTTATTGTTGCTGTAGTTATCCTGTCACACGCCAGTTTTCATATTCCTCTAGTATAATCGTGCATGTAAGGTGTAGGTTGGTTGGCCAGAGGTTTTGTTTTGCTTTCAGTTTCCTCCCTCAACTGTAGGTATCCCCTCTATACCTGTCCCACAGACAAGACCTATTTCCTTGCTCTTGATACTTCTCTAATAATAGCTTACATGGTGTGCATGTACCACAGCCAAACAAGTGCTTATGCCCCATCTTTCACTGACCACTTTCCTCTTCTCTTGGATTTCAAGTTAATTGTTTGTACGACAACCCCAGCTGTCTCATGGTTTCAGTAGGAGTTTCGATTTTTCAGGTTATTAAACATTTTATTGTAAGAATAGGAATGTTTCTCTTTCAACATTTTAAGAGGGAATCAGAAGTCAAACATATTTTTAAAAATTGAACTTATTTCCTAAATCTCTGATAAAAAACTCACCATATTTTTTGAGATACAGTCCATATATGGGCTAATAATATATCCTCGGTCTAGAATTTATATTATGACTCTGGGTGCCACTTAACTACATAAGAAGTTCTTTTTAAATTTTTTTTTTTAATTTGCGTAAAGTTAGCATACAATGTTACATTAGTTTCAGCTGTACAACATATTGACTCAACAAGTTTATACATTATGCTATGCTCACGGCAAGTGTAGCTACCCTCTGTTGCCACACAATGCTATGACCATATCATTGATTATATTCTTTATGCTGTGCCTTCTTAGTTATTCTGTAGCTGGGAGCTACAGAAGTTGGTGAGTGCTGTGAAGTGTGTAAACCTGGCGATTCACAGACCTGTACCCCTGGAGATAAAAATATATGTTTATAAAAAAAAAATTAAAGAAAAAAATGTCTCCCATGCCCCTTCACCCATTTTGCTTATCCCTCCACCCCTCTGGCAACATTAAGTTTATTGTCTATGTTTATAAAGTCTGACTGTGCTTTTTGTTTATTCATTCTTTTTTTTAGAGTCCATATATAAATGAAGTCAGATGGTGTCTATCTTTTTCAGTCTAAGGAAGATGTGGGTTCACATGCACGCATGTAACACACACACACACACACACACACTCTCTCTCTGGAATATTACACAGCCATAGAAAGGATGAAATTGTGTCATTTACAATATCATGAATGGACCTAGAGAATATTATGCTGAAAGAACTTTTCTATTTTTTTAATTTCTTAAT
Organism: Mustela nigripes; assembly: GCF_022355385.1. Taxonomy (NCBI): domain Eukaryota; kingdom Metazoa; phylum Chordata; class Mammalia; order Carnivora; family Mustelidae; genus Mustela; species Mustela nigripes. The sequence goes on along the minus strand of NC_081565.1, from coordinate 71,209,128 downwards.
TTTTTAATATAAACATATAATGTATTATTAGCCCCAGGGGTACAGGTCTGTGAATCTCCAGGTTTACACACTTCACAGCACTCACCATAGCACATACCCTCCCCAATGTCCATAACCCCACCACCCTCTCCCTACTCCCCTCCCCCAGCCCCCCTCAGTTTCTTTTGTGGCATTAGAGTCTCTTATGGTTTGTGAGAGAACTTTTCTTAATGACTCTTTTTCTGAATTTACTTGGTACTATACTGAAAGAAGACAATGACTGTCCTACCTGAATTTAATTTAATTTAATTTAATTTAATTTAATTTAATTTAATTTCAGAGAGAGAGTGTGTGCAAGCTGGGAGAGGGGGACAGAGGGAGAAGGAGAGGGAGAGAGAATCATAAGCAGACTCCACACTCAGCATGGACCTAGATACAGGGCTCAACCTCATGACTCTGAGATCATGCCCTGAGTTGAAATCAAAAGTGGGATGTCTAATTGACTGAGCCAACCAGTGCCCCCAGAATTTTATTTTAGTTTAACAAATAGTGAGACTATATTCTGTGAGTGGTTCTGTGAAACTTGGCAGTTCTGGTAAGGAGTTGATATTTATTTTCTGAATATAATAGAGACAAACTATAAATGTATTTATTTTCCTATCTTTATAGATAAAATGAATACTGAACAAGTGGTTTACCAAAGCTCATTTAAATACTTGGTAAGATGGACTTCAGTGAGAAAGCTTATATTTTTCAGGTTACATGTAGGGATCTCTTCTGCCAGCAGCAACTTTGAGACCCAGAAATCTTTTTCTATCAACTCCTTCAACATCAAACACACATGACACACAGTGGTGGGACCTTGAGCCCATGCGCATCCTAGACAAATCATTCCCCTAGTCTAAGTTAGAATTGGCATTTGACCCCCACTGAACCATTCATTCATTATCTCTGTCCCTGAAATTTGGAATTGGATTGCTGGGAATTCTCTGTTGACATGTGGCTCTGGATCTTGGAGTGTATGTATTATGTCTCTTAGAAGAGATAGAATGGTTTATTAACAGACAGTACTGTTTTTCTTAAGTTCATTTAAAAGGAAATTTTGTGATGCTTTCAGAAACCAAAAGGGGTGTTTTACTAATGCGTTAATATTCTTTGTCATAGCAGTCTAGGATTAGAAATCAGTGCTGCAACAGTAAACTATGAGACAATGTGTATGAAAAGAAAAAGAAACAGATTTTAACTGATGAAATCTTAAGAGGTTATTAAAAATAGGAAAGAGAGGTAGAAAGGGGCAAAATCCTTTAAAAGAAAATGTAGTAGATAATACAGAGGGCTGTTATTATCCCACTTCTATTTGTCTAACCATCCTAAACCTCTTGATGGGCACATGTACTCTTAAAGCTCTCTGGGAAAACACAGATTATTTAAGTCTCTTCTTACTCCATTCACCTCTTCACATTTTAGAGGCTACAAACAATTGGCTATGATTGAAATCTTTCCAGGCTACAGGAACAATAACCAAATACAATGACAATGTACATAATGGGCATACAAGAAACATCATTGTTAAGTTTTCATGTGATTTGAATTGAGATGTTAATTCTAATCATCTGCTTTTATAAAAAGGTTTGTTTGGATCTTTTTTTGTCTGTTTTTTTCCCCCCATTGAATGTTGTTTTCTTTTCATTACTGTGCATGTTTTATGAGTTGTGATTTATTTGTGTGTGTTAGATTTGATTTATTTCTGTGGTACTCTACAGTTTTTAAAAATCTGATTAAAAAATGAGGTTTGGGATTTAAAATCTGTGCTCTTTCTTGTTAGTTCTCCCACCAATCTTTGATGACCTTGACCAAACAGCGGTCTAATGGTATTCACTTACGTTCTGCTATCCCGTGTAATTTGGTACCACTCTGTCTTATTCTAGAGGCAGAACAATTCTCATTCTATATTGTCTGCCTCATATTTTGCAGTTTCTATCCCTCAGCATCAACATTTCTCTTAAGATGACTGGTTTGAGGCAATGGAAGGACAAAAATACTCCAGTTTTCTGAAATAATTTATGTACAGATAAGATAAAGAGATAAAAGCCAGATATGGCAGTCAAGGCACATTGTTTTTAATGATCCACTGTTATTTTTCTGTACCTTTAACCCATGTATTTTTTCTTTTAGCCAGAAATAAAGGAGTCATTCACAAGGAAAGTGGGGAAATACGCAGCACCAAGTCCTCTTGGTAAATCCATCAAAGATTAGGAGAGGGCAATTTCAAGAAAATTTGCATGTGAGCAGAAACATTTCCATTAGATATGCAGTCATATATGCATTTGTATAAAGCCTGTGTCTTTGATAATTAATGTCCACAGGAAGATGAGAATAAGAAAGATTTTTGTTTTCTCGAATCCATTTTAAGAAAAGAGAATCCTCCAGAAGTCCATGTCTATGGTGAGTGTCAGGATTGGTGAGCCTAAGGTCTCTCTCAGTGGCTCTAATTTTCTGATTTCAGAGAAAGAAACCAGCTGCAGGAGAGAAACCAGCTGTAGGCAGCTCACAATATAAGGAAATAGAATAGAGAAAACCCGAGAAGTCACATGCAAACATACACATCCACACTTCTTTCTACATGTATTTCCAGTTGTCCCCTACACTTCTAGCTTCAAAAGTGAGGACACCAAAACCAGATAAAGACGAGTCTATGTTTATGAATAGGAATACTTAATATTGTTAACATTTCAGTTCTTCCAAACTTAACCTATAGATTTGAAACTCTTCCACTCAAAATTTCAGCAAGTTCTTTTGTGGATATTAATAAACTGATTCTAAAGTTTATATGGCAAGTCAAAGGACTCAGAGTAGACAGCACAGTGCTAATGAAGAACCAAGTCAGGGGACTGACACCAACCAACTTTATGGCTTAATATATAGCTCCAGTAGCTAATACAGTGCCAGAGTAGTGAATGAATAGACAAACAGATCAATGAAACAGAATGGAGAGGCCAGGGGGACTTTAAGGATAGTGGAACTATTCTGTATGAAACCATAATGGTGGATACATGACATGATGCATTTGGCAAAACCCATAGAACCGTACAAAGGTGAACCTTGTTGTAAACTGTGCACTTTAAGAACTGAAATAATGGATTGATATTATTTAATTAATTATAACAAATATACCACACTGATGGAATACATTAATAATAGAAGAAATTGTGGTGGGGACATATGGCACCTCTGTATTATCTGCTCAGTTTTTTTTTTTTTCCCCCTGTATATCTAACATTGTTCTTATTAAATATAACACAGCCTATCAATTTAAAAAATGTGAGGGCATAAACCAGAATTGTGGGGGTTGTTCTTAATACTTTCATCTCCATATCCATTCTGCATCCAATCAGTCCAAGGAGTCACTGTCCTAAATTACTTTCAAATTCATTTGCTTTTCTTTTTAACTATGTTGGCCATTTTCTGGCACAGATCATCATTATATATACATGGATTTTACAACACCTTCCCAGCTGGTTTCACTTGCCTAATGTTCAGTGTTCCAATTCATTCTTTAAAATGTTGGCAGAGTGGTATTTTTAAAAAAATTTTTATTTTATTTACTTATTTTTAAGATCTTATTTATTTGTCAGAGAGAGAGAGAGAGAGAGAGAGCACACAAGCAGCAGAGTGGCAGGCAGAGGCAGAGAGAGAAGCAGGCTCCCCCACTGAGCAAGGAGCCTGATGCGGGGTTCAATCCCAGGACACTGGGACCATGACCCGAACTGAAGGCAGCAGCTTAACCGACTGAGCCATCCAGGCGTCCCCAAAATGGTATTTCTTTAAGACGAAACATATCATGTCATTAAAACTCTTTTTTTAAACTCTTTTTAAAAAATTTAATTTCAATTATCCAACATATAGTACATCATTAGTTTTAGATGTAGTGTTCTATGATTCATCAGTTGCATATAACCCCTAGGGCTCATCTCATCACGTGCCTTCCTTAATGCCCATCACCCAGTTACCCCATCCCCCCACCCACTTCCCCTTCTGCCACCCTCAGTTTATTTCCCAGAGTCAAGAGTCTCTCATGGATTGTCTCCCTCTCTGATTTCTTCCCATTCTGTCTTCCCTCCTTTCCTCTATGACCCTCTGTGCTGTTTCTTATATTATCATATTATTCATTCATATGTGGAATACGCTGCTTAAAACTCTTCACCGGATTTCTATTTCCCACCTTCTTTCCGTATCTTATAAGAAGTTTTATTATTAGGGCACCTGAGTGGTTCAGTGGGGTAAAGCCTCTGCCTTCAGCTTGGGTCATGGTCTCAGGGCAGTGGGATCGAGCCCCGCATTGGGCTCTCTGCTCAGCAGGAAGTCTGCTTCCTCCTCTCTCTACCTGCCTCTCTGCCTACTTGTGATCTTTCTCTGTCAAATAAATAAATAAAATCTTAAAAAAAAAAGAACCTTTATTATCTAGACATTATTTATCTTTCAGTTATTCTCTCTGACTACATTCTTTCTTGCCTTTTAGACTCAACTTATAGTGAACTTTGCAGAGTTCTACCAGTGCTGTACTCTTTATGGTCTTCAGTCTTAATATCTGATGACCCCACTGCTTGAATACTTTTCTTGCCATTTTTCTTTTCTTTCTTTTTTTTTTTTTTTTTGGCCTGCTTTATATTTTATCCCTTGGAATTTAGTTGAAATATTACACCCCCTAGGAATCTTTCTATTCCTTACAAACTGAGCTAAATATTCCTCGTAGGTTACCTCAGATTTTCCTTAATGTGATATGCAAACTTCTTGCTTGCTTCTCAGTATCTCCATTTGATCATTACTCTGGGAAGACAGAGTCACATTTACATTTTGCATTGAGGTCTTCCCAGACCCTGTGGTATAACAAACTCTCCATTACAGTCTTCTAAAAAACAAAAACAAACCACTTGGAATTAGTCCTAATAATGTCTTACAGTTAAATTCATGTCATTAATGAAAAGATAGCCCCCAAATACACAGACCCCACCCCCCATGTATACACCTATATATGTTAATTGGGTGTGTCTAATGGAAGAAAAGAAATATGAACAAAAAGATTTAGATCAAGGATTATAATATTAAGTTCTGATTTCCCAGGATATTCCTTGATTTTGGTTTTATTGAGATGTAATTTACATACTATATAATGGACTCATTTAGATTATACAGCTCAGTGATTCTTAGTATATTCAGAGTTGTGCAACTACCACTGCAATTAGTTGTAGTACGTTTGCACTACCACCCTTTAGCCTCATCCCTCAATCTCTCAGGTCCCCCAAGCTCTAGGCAACCACTAACCTACTTTCTGTCTTTATAGATAACCCTATCTTGGACATTTCATATAAATGGAACCATGTAATACATAGTCCTGAATGCCTGTCTTCTTTCACTTGGCATAATGTTTGCAAATTTCCTCCATATTGTTCAAGTAATTTTTGATAGCTTTAGCTATAGATCTCGGAAGTTTTCAACAACAGAGCAAGCCAAAATATATCCAAATCAAACCTAATCCACTATTTGAAACAACTTTGAATATCATAATTGACATCCTATTGGCCAATGTACATTTTACCAAATATATTTTATATGAGAAAATTCAAGGTTTATTACCAGTTATGAAGAGTTTTATTCTTTTTTTTTTTTTTTTTTTTTTTTGACAGAGAGAAAGATCACAAGTAGGCAGAGAGATAGAGGGAAGCAGGCTCCCTGCCAAGTAGAGAGCCTTATGTGGGGCTCAATCCCAAGGCCCTCGGATCATGACCTGAGCCAAAGGCAGAGGCTTTAACCCACTGAGCCACCCAGGCGCCCCAAGAGCTTTATTCTTCAGACTAGCTTGTCATTTGGGGTTTTGCAAAGGTACGTTATATGCTTTTATAGCATATAAGATGCATATTTTTCTTCATTGGAGTTTACTTGAGTATACCATAGAATAGAATACTAATGACAAATAGGTTGTGTTGAGTCTATAAATATATCTATAGTTATTGAAACTATTTAAATGTATGTCTCAGGAATATTATTTGATTGAACCTTGCTCCATTCAGAAAGAATTCAGCATGCTTCTGAAAACATAAAGGCTGCCTTTGTTTGACATGATTTGTATTATCTTCTTCCAACAGTTGGTGATGAAAACATAGGGAATAGCCTTAAAATACTGATAAAATACACATTTATACTTTAGAGCACTTATGAACAGTTGATTTGCTGCTGATAAAAAAAAAATATTAACAGCTCCAGTTTGCTTCATTATGTGTGCAATAAGGTAGCTAATGTTCTTCTCCTTCCTTTTGTAGAAATGGCAAATGAAGATTTGCATTCAGGGTAGAGCTTCCTCTTGGGGAAGTAATAGAAGCCTAGACTGACATTCCCTAAGCCCCAAACCTTGTTAAAAGTGGTTTCAGTCCTGGGGACCTAATGCACTGATTGCTTCCCTAGAAGGAGTCTCCTTGCTTGCTCCATTTGGTCCTATTACGGAAGGTCTAATTACATCTCTTATGCTGTTCAGTTTCACAGGAGGTTCGGGAAGGAAATTAGGGGTATTAGGGAGTGGGATTAGGGGTGTGTAACACATACAACACACACACACACACACACACACACACACACACACACACACACACACACATT